>NC_090443.1:251143136-251443759 GCF_031143425.1 Pleurodeles waltl
GACCGCCGAGCTGGAGACTACAATCTCCAGCCCGGTGGCTGTCATTAGGCCGCCCATGGAATTACAACCCCGCCCACCACCATGGTTTCCGTGATTTTTGTACCGCCACGAAAACCATGAGGGTAGGCACTAACAGTGCCAGGGAATTCTTTTCCTGGCACTGATAGGGGTCTTCTCTGTCCCCTCCCCCTTCTCAGAAGCCTCCATACCCCCCTCCCAACCCCCGACCTATACACACATACACGCACATACATACACACCCATACACACACGCATTTCCACATTCACCCACACCTGCATACATTCATACACACTCACAGCAACACTCACTAACATACATACAAGCACACACGCAATCACACGACACAACATGCATGTACACACACACCCATTCATACACTCACGCATTACACACACATGTATGCATTCAAACACAGTCACACCCCCCCCAAATATGCACACAACACCCCCATGCCCCTCTCCTGTCAGAGAACCCGACTTACCTGCTTGCAGGGGGTCCTCCGGAAGGAGACGGGAAGCGGTGCTGCTGCCAGCAGCAGTATCCGCCAGCAGAACACCGCCAGGCCGTATCATGGCTCATAATACGGTTGGCAGCTTCTGCTGGCGTGGTGCTGCTGCTGGCAGCTGCGCCACCTCACCCGCCGTCCGACGCCATGACCGTAGCCGGAATTCCGCCAGCCTTCTGGCGTGATTCCGGCTATGGACATATTTTGGTGGACGGTTGGTAGCTACGGCGACGGTATGTTGGCGGGCTTCGCCGTGGCGGTAGGCAGCTCTTGCCGCAAATGTTATAATGAGGGCCTATGTTTTGCCCATGTTGTTTGATGATCATGGCAAGTGGGGCCATGTAAATGTTGAAAAGCATTGTGCTGAGTGAAGATTACTGGGGCATTCTGCAGCATGTGCTTTGAGTTATGACGTGAATGGTGGTTGTCTGACACTCTGTGTTCTTCCAGTGAAGAAGGACCTGATCCAATCAAGTGATTTATCTCAGATGGCGGTGTTGTGTATTCTGTCACAGAGGGTGGAGTAGGAGACGGTGTCAAATGCAGTGGAGAGATTGAGGAGGAGGAGTGTGGCTGTGCCTCCATGGTCCAATATGATGCATATGTAGTCAGTGGCTGGAAAGAGTGTGGTTTCAGTGTTGTGGTTGCTTCTGAATCTGGATTGGGATGGGTCCAGATTGCGGTGTGTCTCTAGGAATTTGGTGAGTTGCTGGTTGACGGCCTTCTCTGTTACTTTGGCTAGGAAAGAGAGCAGAAAGATGGGTCTGTAGTTCTCCGGCTCCCTAGGGTCAGCTGTGTGTTTCTTGAGTAGCGGGTTGATTTTGGCGTGCTTCCAGTCTGAGGGGAAGGTGGTGGTTACGAAGGATAAAGTGATAGTTCGGCAGGGCTCCGGTGCTATGGTGGTGCTGGCCAGGTTGAAGACATAATGAGGGCACGAATCCAAGGGTGCCCCCTGAGTGGATGGAGTTCATCAGTCTTTGGGTATCCTCTTTGGTGATGGGGATCCAGGAATTCAGAATTTGGTGAGGTGCTAGGTCTGTGGTGGTGGTGAGCGATGCTGGCAGGTTTTG
This sequence comes from Pleurodeles waltl, assembly GCF_031143425.1. Lineage (NCBI taxonomy): Eukaryota > Metazoa > Chordata > Amphibia > Caudata > Salamandridae > Pleurodeles > Pleurodeles waltl. The sequence goes on from NC_090443.1 coordinate 251,144,734, forward strand.
GTTCCTGAAGCCTTTATAGATGTCCTGGATTTTTCTGTGAGAGAAGGTGGCGAGGTCGTTGCAGATGTCTTGGGAGGGAGGGATGGAAGAGGTGTCTGTCCCAGGGTTCATAAACTCTTTCACAATGGCAAAGAGCTCTTAGCTGTTCTGAGTGCTGGTGTTGAGGTGTGCTTGAAAGCCAGCTTTTTTGAAGGCTCTAATGTTCTGGTGGTGCATGGCGACTGCATTCTTGTAGGCTGTGTGGTCTTCGGTTGACTTGCTGATCCTCAATTTCCGTTCCAGTCATCTACAGGAGCGCTTAGATTCCTGTAGGTCTGCTGTAAACCATTTAGGTGTTTTCCTCTGTCGATTTCCTGCAGTTTTTCTTAGGGGGGTCGACATCTTCAGCGCAGTTTGATAGCCAGTGGTGTAGATTGCGTGCGGCTTCATTGGTGTTCACTGTCTTTGGAAGGAGGGAGTGATTGAGATCATTGGTGAGTTGTACTCCGGTGACCTTGCCGCAGCGCCTGCTGGTCGGATGGGTGGGCGTAGGGGCATGCAGTAATATTTGTGTAGGTAAAGTGGATGCACTTGTCAATCAATCAATCAGTTTTTGTAAAGTGCGGTGTGAACGGGCGGTCCCGAACACGTCCTCGGCGCTGGCCTATACCGACGTGTCGGATAGCTCAGACACGTCATTTCCGCATTCCCACGTTGCCGTGGGAACGCTCTCAGATGGAGGATGGCGTCACAGTGTTGCCAGGGAGACCCAGGAGGGTTTCTGGGCCGCGGGGTTGAAGAGGTGGGGAGATCCCGGTATCGAGGAAGGAGAAGAAGGAAGAGCGAGCAGAGAGGCGGAGAACAGAGGAACCGAAACGGAGGAACGAGGAAGGATCGTCCCAACGCGGATAAAAGACGAGGGACTGGAGAAGGAGAGCGTTGCCAGGAATCATCCACTGACGGAACACCCCAGCGCCAGCCACGACCCAGGAGGGTCGTGGCTTGCTAAGGTACGGTCTTTGTGGGACACCAGAGGGAATACCACGATTAAGAGGGCACTGGGGAAGGGGGCTGAGAAGGAGTGAGGGGAGGACTGGGAGGGAGCTTAGAGAGCACCTGTTTAGTCACGAGTGAGCCACATAGAAGTGCACTGTAAGGCGTTTATTCACTTTTGCCCTAACTCACTACCGGCACAACCCCACCCTTTTTACCTCTTCCCCTTTAATTATAAAAATCATAAACCCAGACTTAATACCCCACTTACCGTAGCATTTTCCTTTTTCCCGGTACTTCACTGCTGGAGCCACCCGAGAGACAGAGGGGACGCCAACCTAAAAGAGAAAAGAAGAAAAGAAGAAGAAAAACCCCAATAAGAAGACGACTTGAGACCTTAAAACCCAGTAAACATAAGGATAGACTATAAACAACCCCTTTAACTCTTAAATAAACCACTTACCTGATCACCGCAATTTCTCTCCGTGGTCTTTATACCGTTCGACCTGCCACAGTGGTGTCAGAAGTGGGATTTTTCTATAAGGAACCAACCCAGGGCAACCGAACGGTATAAATAATGAGTGAAAGTCCGTCTCTAGAGGATATGATTAAACAACTGGCGGAAGGCCAGCACCATTTGCAGTTAATATGGGAGGCACACCAACGAGAGGCGAAAGAGGACAGGGAGGCCTTACAGTCTGCCTTGAAAAGCCAAGCGACAATACTAGCGAACAACCAGCTGGTACACGAATCAGCAATGAAGAAATTAACAGAGACAATCGCCGCCAGTAAAGTCCACCCCAATGTCCCCAGTTCGGTGCTGCAAAAATATCAGGAGGGGGAAGACCCGGAGTCTTTCTTCACTACCTTTGAAAGAATTGCTTCTTCTGCTCAATGGCCGGAAGAAAGATGGGGACAATACGTCGCGCCTTTGCTTACCGGACTCTTACAAGCCGCATATCAAGCAGCGAATCCCGGGGGAACAACACCCTACAAAGACATAAAGACCAGCATCTTAGAACGGGTAGGACACGACACAGAGTACTATAGAGTTAAATTCCGGAAAGTAAAGTGGGGACCAAATGAGGACCCCCGAACCTTTTATTTTCGCGTGAAAGATTTGGCCCTGAAATGGTTGGGACCCATCGGGAATAGCCTGGAGGAGGTTATACAAACGATTGTCCTCGAACAATATTTAGACTCTTTACCTCCTTCTACCAAAAACTGGATAAGACAACATCCAAAGGTAGATACAGACATGGCCATTGACTTAGCCTGCGCGTACCATCGATCCACAGATGTGAGCGGTATACAGCCCAGACCCAACATAAAACCTGTTGTACCCCATCCCAAACCTTCACCGAGATTTCCCCTAGAAGATCCGGTTCCCCGCAGACTTGTAGAAGGCCCTCCCTTACAGGGACCGCAATGTTACAACTGTGGAGAGTGGGGACACATAGCTCGTATGTGCCCACGGAAACTAGAGGGAAGTGAACCTATGGAGATAGGAGTAACCAGGCGACGCGTACTCTGTACAGGAGGGGGAGACATTTAATTTAAGAAAACCCTGAAAATGAATGGGCGGTCTTTATGTGCTCTCATCGATTCGGGTTGTAGCCAATCCGTTGTTCGCGAAGACTTAATAGGCCCGATAGATAGGGAAACAAGTCAGTGGGTCAATATTTGCTGTATTCACGGCGATAAGGAGCAGTACCCCTTGAAAGTAGTCGACATAGAGTGGGGAGACTACAGGGACTTGCTTCCTATGGGAGTAATGTCTCAACTTATTGAGGAATGTATCGTTGGTACCGACTATGACCATTTCCAAGAGCTCCTGGATCATGTTCGAAGTCCAAAAGCTCCCCAGGAGTGGTGGGTTGAGGCTCCTTTTGCAGACAGTGCTATTGAATGTCCTCTAACCCGCAGAAAACTTTCACGGCGAGAAAAGCGAGATGAAAGAGTACATTTCCGGACTCATAAAAAGCAGGAGCAAACCCAAGGACTTATAGGAGAAACACATGAAGCACCCTTAAGTTTCCATCACCAACAGAGAGAAGATCCTTCCCTCGCTCAGGCCTGGAGGTCTGCAAAAACGGAAGAAACTGAGGAGGTGGGTCCTTACTTCCTGGTTAAAAATAATCTCCTATAAAGAGTGACCACTAACCGAGCTGGGGATCGCAAACATCAGATAATAGTACCGGAAACCTATAGGAATCAAGTCCTGACCCAAGCCCACAATCAACCAGGGGGGGGGGCATTTTGGGAGGGAAAAAACCTAAGAGTATCTCCTCATACGATTCTATTGGCCAGGCGTTTTTGCCCACATTAGAAGATATTGCTCCCAATGTCCCAGGTGTCAGCTTACAGAACCAGGTAGGCCCAAGAAAGCACCACTTTTACCCCTTCCCATCATAGACATTCCATTTAGCAGGGTGGGGATGGATTTAATTGGACCCTTAGTGCCTTCCTCTAAAGGTCACACACACATATTGGTTATCGTTGACTATGCCACCCGATACCCCGAGGCCATCCCCCTGACAAGTATAACCACAAAAGCAGTCGCACAAGCAATGATAACGGTCTTCGCTCGAATAGGGTTTCCCCGAGAAATACTCACAGACCAGGGGACCCCGTTCATGTCGAATCTCATGAAACAAGTTTGTAAGACATTAGGCATTTCCCAAATAAAAACCTCAGTGTATCATCCACAGACGTATGGATTGGTGGAACGCTACAATCGGACCATCAAAACACTACTAAGAAAAATAGTCAAGGATACAGGGAGAGATTGGGATCAAAAATTACCTTTAGTGCTATACGCTATCAGAACTCATGAACAGGCCTCAACAAGGCATAGCCCGTTCGAATTAGTGTTCGGACGGCAACTCCGTTCCCTTTTAGACATGGCCATAGAAACATGGGAGGAAGAAGCCGAGGGAGGGGGAAGACCATTGTTGTAATACGCCCACAACTTGAAGTACCATTTACAAGGGCTATGGGAAGAGGTACGATAAAACAAGGAACAGGCCCAAACAACACAAAAACATTATTATGACAAAGGGAGTAAGTTGAGGGTTTTTCAGCCAGAAGACCAGGTATTAATAATGCGTCCCACGTCGGAGCAAAAGCTTCTCGCGAGATGGCAAGGTCCTTATCGGGTGATCCGAGCAGTTTCCCCTGTTACTTATCTTATAGAAATAACGGCCAATCCTAAAAAGACCCAAATTTATCATGTGAACCTCTTAAAGAAATGGGAAGTGCCAGAGAATGCAGACAATTCAGTAGAAATGGGCCGGTTCCTATATCCGAGTAAGGAGTTAAACATTGAGTTATACCCTAAAGACCAGCACGATACTAACGAATTACCCTCTATCAATAGTTCATTGACAAGTTCAGAGAAGGGACAGTTATATCCCTTATTGAATCACTTCCAACAGTTTTTTTCAGAGACACCCGGAAAAACCTCTTTGATCTGCCATAAAATACGAACAACCCCAGGTAAAATAGTCAGATTGCGACCCTACCGTATTCCTGAGGCAAGGTAACAAATCATAGAGGACGAGATACAGAAAATGTTAGCTCTCGGAGTGGTGGAACCCTCTAATAGTCCCTGGTGCTCCCCGGTAGTCCTGGTACCAAAACCTGATGGGACCGTCAGATTCTGTATCGACTTTCGAAAACTTAATGAAATATCTGTTTGACACATATCCAATTCCGAGAGTAGACGACGTCCTTGAAAAATTAGGCAAAGCTAAATATATGTCCACAATAGACCTAACTAAGGGGTACCGGCAGATTCCTTTGGCGCCAGAGGATAAAGAAAAAACAGCCTTCTCTACACAATCCGGTCTTTATCACTTCACAGTGTTACCCTTTGGACTACATGGCGCTCCGGCTACCTTCCAAAGGTTAATGGATAGGTTACTAAATCCTTTTCACACATTCTCGGCAGCTTATTTCAATGATGTTGTCATTTTTAGCGAGACATGGGGGGATCATTTAGACCATCTTCGGCAAATATTCCATACCCTGACAAAAGCAGGATTAACAGCCAACCCCAAGAAATGCATCATAGGGAAAACAGACATCTCATACCTCGGATATAATATTAGCCAGGGTACTCTACAACCCCAAACCAAAAAAGTGGAAGCCAGAAAACATGCCCCTACCCCTAAAACAAAGAAAGACTTACGCTCTTTTCTTGGACTAGTGGGCTATTATCGAAGGTTCATACCGGGTTATTCCACCCTTGCAGCTCCCCTCACAGACCTCCTTTCCAAATCCCACCCTAACCAGTTGTTACCATTTTCAGACCTTCAGACGAATAGTTTTGAGGGATTAAAATCCTATCTGACTAAGGAACCGATATTAAAATGTCCAGACTTCTCCAAACCGTTTCATCTGTATACAGATGCCTCCGATGTGGGCCTAGGGGCGGTTCTGGCTCAGCCTGACGGGGAAGGCCGAGATCACCCTATAGTATTTATCAGCAGGAAACTGTTTCCTCGGGAACGCCATTATCCCATCATCGAAAGAGAGTGTTTAGCTATTAAATGGGCAGTGGACTGTTTGCAATATTATCTGTTGGGCCGACCTTTTGTTCTATACACGGATCACGCTCCCCTCACCTGGATGGCCGCTCATAAAGATTCTAACTCCCGGATTTTGCGATGGTTCCTTGAACTGCAGCCTTTTTCCTTTCAGGTCCGCCACATCCCAGGGTCTCAGCAGGGTCCTGCGGATTATTTGTCTTGTTTCCCTTGCTCTTCTTCGGTCCTAGAGCAGGACCATTCTTGGGAAGGGGTGTGTGAACGAGCGGTCCCGAACATGTCCTCGGCGCTGGCCTATACCGACGTGTCGGATAGCTCCGACACGTCATTTCCACGTTCCCACGTTGCCGTGGGAACGCTCTCAGGCGGAGGATGGTGTCACAGTGTTGCCGGGGAGACCCAGGAGGGTTTCCGGGCCGCGGGGTTGAAGAGGCGGGGAGATCCCAGTATCAAGGAAGGAGAAGAAGGAAGAGCGAGCAGAGAGGCAGAGAACAGAGGAACCGAAACGGAGGAACGAGGAAGGATCGTCCCAATGCGGATAAAAGACTAGGGGCTGGAGAAGGAGAGCGTTGCCAGGAATCATCCACTGACGGAACACCCCAGCGCCAGCCACGACCCAGGAGGGTCGTGGCTTGCTAAGGTACGGTCTTTGTGGGACACCAGAGGGAATACCACGATTAAGAGGGCACTGGGGAAGGGGGCTGAGAAGGAGTGAGGGGAGGACTGGGAGGGAGCTTAGAGAGCACCTGTTTAGTCACGAGTGAGCCACATAGAAGTGCACTGTAAGGCGTTTATTCACTTTTGCCCTAACTCACTACCGGCACAACCCCACCCTTTTTACCTCTTCCCCTTTAATTATAAAAATCATAAACCCAGACTTAATACCCCACTTACCGTAGCATTTTCCTTTTTCCCGGTACTTCACCGCTGGAGCCACCCGAAAGACAGAGGGGACGCCAATCTAAAAGAGAAAAGAAGAAAAAAGAAGAAAAACCCCAATAAGAAGACGACTTGAGACCTTAAAACCCAGTAAACATAAGGATAGACTATAAACAACCCCTTTAACTCTTAAATAAACCACTTACCTGATCACCGTAATTTCTCTCCGTGGTCTTTATACCGTTCGACCTGCCACATGCGGTTACTCACCCATGAGGGTCTCAAGGTGCTGGGGGGGAGGGGAGGGTCCTCACCTGAAGAGCCACGTCTTGAGGTTCTTCCTGAATATGGGGAGCAACGGGCTTTGTCTGAGGTGCAGGGGGAGGTTGTTCCGGCTGTTTACTGCAATGTAGGCGAAGGATCGTCCTCCAGCGGTAGTTTTGTGGATGCAAGGGATGGTGGCCAGAGCCATTTGGGCAGAGCGGACAGATGGCGGGGGTGCTGAAGGAGACGCGGTGGTTCAGGTAGGCTGGTCCTGCATTGTGTATGGCCTTGTGTGTGTGTGAGTATCTTGAAGGTGATTCACTTCTCGACCGGTAGCCATTGGAGGGTCCTCAGGTGATGGGAGATGTGTTCTTAGTGAGGGAGGTCCAGATGAGTCTGGTGACAATGTTCTGGATGAGTTGTAGTTTTTTTATATTTCTAGTTGGGGTGCCAGCGTAGAGGGCGTTGCTGTAGACGAGCTTGATAGTGACTAAGGCGTGGGTGACTGTCCTGCGACAGTCTGCTGGAATCCGTCTGAAGATCTTCTGAGGTTTGCAGAGTGTGTGCCAGCAGGAGGAGGTGACTGAGGTTACATGGCAGATCATGGATAGGGAGGAGTCAAGGATGATTCGTAGGTTGTGGGCGTGCTCAGTCAGTGTAGGGGTGGCACTGAGGGATGTGGGCCACCAGGAGTCGTCCCAAGCTGAGGTAGCGTTTCCGAAGATTATGAGCTCAGACTTGTCGGAGTTGAGCTTGAGGCAGCTTTCTCTCATCCAGGTGGCGACAGCTTCCATTCCTGAGTGGAAGTTCTTTTGGCTGCGTCCGGGTCTTCAGTGAGGTAAATGATGAGTTGTGTGTCATCAGCATGTGACAAGATGTTCATACGGTGGCTTCTGGTGATGGCAGTGAGAGGGGCAATACTTACGTTGAACAGTGTGGGACTCAGGGAGGATCCTTGGGAGACTCCGGAGTTGACCCCTGTGGGTCTGGAAGTGTAGGGTGGGAGTCTGACACTCTGCGTCCTCCTGGCAAGGAAGTATTTAATCCATTCCAGGGCTCTTCCACCGATTCCTATGCAATAGAGTCTGGTGCGCAGAGTGCTGTAGGAGACCATGTTGAATGCTGATGAGGAGTATGAGTGATGCAGTGTGGCTGCAGTCTAGGAGTAATCAGATGTCATTGGTGGCTGCCAGAAGGCTTTATCCATGTTGTGGTTGCTGCAGAGGACTAACTGGGAGCTGTTATGGGAGTAGTTGGGCTGGATGAAATTCTGTAGTTGTACGTTGATTGCTTTCTCCAGTACTTTGGCAATGTAGGGTAGCAGCAAGATGGGCCAGAAATTCTTTAGTTCTGATGGGTCGGACAAAGGTTTCATCAGGAGAGGGCATATTTCAGCGTGTTTCCAGTCTTCGGGGAAGGTGCCAGTGTTGATGGAGCAATTGATTGTGTTCTGGAACTCAGGGGCGATGGCTATGTGGAGCGGGCAGGGATCTGTGAGGGCACCGGAGTGGGTGCTGTTCATGATGCTGACTGTTTCCTCTGTGGTGAGAGTGGACCAGCTGTGGATGGTCTGGGTGGGTTCTGGGGTGGATGGGTCGGTCACAGGTTCTGGTGACAGGATTTTCTGGGAGGAAGCTGTCATAGATGTCTTGGATCTTGTGGTGGAAAAGGGCAGCGAGTTTGTCGCAGAGGTCTTATGATGCTGATGGCTTTGGAGGGGGGATCTGTATACTCGTTGATGACTGAGAAGAGTTCCTTAGAGTTGTGTGCGGAGGAGTTAATGCGCTCCTGGAATGCGTCCTTCCTTGCATTTTTGATTTTTCGTCAGTGAGTGGCGTTTGTGGCTCTGAATGAGGCGAGGTCTTCTCTGGTTGACTGGTCCTCCATTTTTTCTCCGAACTTCTGTAGGAACGCTTTGATTCTTGGAGTTCGGTGGTGAACCAGCTGGCTTTCTTAGGTGCAAGTTTGTCAGAAGTCATCCGGAGGGGAGCTAGAGTGTTGGTGCATTCAGGAAGCCATACTCATCCAGAGCCGCCATAGAATTAGAACTACACATCTTCCTGCTTCTCGCACAAAGACTTCAGAATCTGCGACTATGACGACAGCAACCGCAGGCATACACCCTTACCTGTTATTGTTGTACATTGTCACTTTTTGTACACACACACACACACCATATATTCTGGAAAGGGGTGTGAGGGCAACACTCCCACCGAACAGCACACTAACACACACATTCACAGACAGCCACACACTCGCACATACAAAACAAACACGGCATGACCACCACACACAAACATACATACAAACATCACAAACACATACAGGTACGCATGGTAACACTGCACAGGCCCACACTCACACAGTACCACACAACACCACCACTCGTCACAAAAACAACACAACCTCACCATTTCCAATCACTTGGCAGGGACCCACAAGGGACACAACCCAGGGACATATGATACAGACTTCACAACGTAACACCAACCGGCAGGACACACATGCAAATACACAATCACACTACTTACAAATTGACCTACAAAGAACTCTGTGTCCAACATTTCATGCACATAACGCACACAGAGTCAAGGTACACAAAGCCACACAACACACCAACAAACACATCAAAACACCAACAATACACAATACCAACACAACTAAACCCCTTGAACACACAAATGTACATCACTCAACACATAGCCTACCACTTTCAGGCAACATCACTGGACACAACCTCATATACTGCCTAAACAACACACGTTACCCAAGCATGCTGTGATGGGGGCCGGGGGCCTGAAACTTCCTCTTCCAGCTATCTTTGTGGCAGGAAGCCACCCCTGTTGTTTCTTCCGCACCTAGAGGCGCATAAAGTTCGATTTTGGGCCCGCTATGCGGGACACAATGTGACAGAGGCCGGGTGCCTGAAACTACCTATCCCAGCTATCTTTGCGGCAGGAAGCTGCCCCTGTTGCTTCTTCCGTGCCCGGAGGCGCATAAAGTTGGAAGTTGGGCCCGCTTTATGGGACACGTGCGAGATGCGTGCGGGTGTGCCCGGGTGAAGACCGGGCCAAAAGCGGGCCCGTCTGGGCCCATCTGCGGCTGGACAGGGCCAGGCCCAATCTCTTATTTCTTAGTTCTAGATATTTGGTAGGGCACGTGCTGACACCACCCAGATTACAGATAACTTACACTAGTTTTCACCTCTCTGTTGGCAAACTTGGTAGGCCTGATGGGGAAGCGTAAAAGTGCCCATGGGGTGGTGGGCGTATGATCAGGGGACCCTGGGCCTAAATTGATAACTAGCTATCTTACCTCCGTGATGGGTGCAATTGACTCAGAGATAGGGAGGGTAGAAACCAGTCTGGGAACAACTTTAGCAAAACCGGGAAAAAGCAAGATAGAAGAGATAGCTTCCTCTGTAAAGTCTCCTGTGACTAAACTAAGGAAACCATGTGTCATATTGTACCAGGCCCTCTCAATCAAGCCAATTTTCCTTACACTCTCCGAAAGTCCCCCTTTCAAAAGGAGTAGGCAGTTGCCCTCCTCCCCCAATGTTATAAGTCCCCCACCCTGTCTAGCTCCGCTTTGTGTAAAGTCCACTTTATCTGGGAAGGATCTAATATAAACAGAGAGTGGAAAGGGAAGGCCACAATTAAAGACATCTAAGAAGGCCACCAGGGAGCGGGTTGGTAATAAGAAGCCACCTATTATCTCTAATGATCATCTTAGTCAGTTTGACAATAATTTTAATGATATAAGGCAATTTTGCTCCTTGGTTCTAAACAAAGTGGAATCTTTAAAAGGAAAAGTTAATGCCCTATTAGTGGCAAGGAAACTGCCAGCCAAGCCACCACTACTGAGTGGAAAATCCCAGTCTGACTCTGCTGAGCCCACATATCCACTAGACCCAGTTGTTTCTTTAGATCACAGAGGAAGATGTAATCATGTGCAGGACCCTATGAGTCCTGTAATTATAGGTCATTTCATAAATTTATCACATCAGCAGAGGGTGGATAGGTATGTGGCCTGTAAGGGTCTGACACAGGCTTCCCCCACTGTGTCTCTAAGTGCTCAAGCATCGTATCCGAGGATTCCATTGGCATGTGCCCCGTATATCTTAATTTTGGAAAATGCTCCTATGTTAGGTTTGTCACATTCCGAGTCCCACACTTCACTGTTCAACAAAGTTATGCATTGGGTCGGAAAGCATTTGGGATGGAGGACAGATCTCTCCAGGGAAATTCTAACTGTGAGGAGGGTTCCCTGGATTGGCATATCTACCAAGGCCTCACAAGGAGACTGCATAATTATACATTTTAGGAACCCACAGTTAGTTAATACTTTGTACCATAATTTTTTAACTCCAGCATTAGATCCAGGATCTATCAGAGTACAACGACTAACAGATTTTATTAGTATTTCCTCGCAGGCCCAGCTGCCCTGTCTCACTGACCTAGATAAACAGAAACCTTGTTACCTTGGTGAGTCTAAGTCTTTTGATAGCATTTTACCATTATCCAACAGTTTTGAGCCTTTGAATTCTTTAGAGCAATTGGATTGACCACTAGCAACTGGAAGTCCCTTAGGAGGAAATCCGAAGACAGACATACCACACTTGCCTAATTTGCAGTCTGTCGGATAATTGAAAACCTCTGATGTGGCAGCCCCAGGAATTATCTCATGGAAAGTGGCAGGATTAAAGTCTAAGCTGGATAATTCAGATTGGTTAAAAATAGTGTCTCAAAACTCTTATAATTGTTTTCAAGAGACTTGGCTCATAGACCCCCCATATATTAATGGCTTCACTACCTATTGCGTTCCTGCAATTAAGTCTCCATCGGGAAAGGCTAAGGGGTGCCTGGTCACATTTGTATCTGTATTGGTAAAGGGGGTAGATGTGCGTGTCATGGATATAGCCCCACATTACATGGTTCTTCTTCTTAAACTAACTTAGTCGTATGATGTGTTATTGATCAACTACTGTAATAATGTTTTTGATCCGTCAGATACTAGCGTGATCGACAACCTTGAGATCAGGGTACATAAGGTTCTGAATGGGAGTAGGAAGGATCTTAGGCTAATTTGGGCTGGAGATTTTAACGCTCATTTATGTGAACCAGAATTTTTAGATTGCTGTGGGCTCCTTTATGAATATGATCGTCCCATGCAGCATTTCAAACACTCCCCTTATGGGAATGCACTCAATCAAATGATGGCTGCTAATTCTTTGCTCTTTCCAACACCAGAGGTTGAGGGGGTTCCCACGTTTATGGGGGGAAATGCTCACACCACAATTTATTTTATTGTATACTCTAGAGAACTTATCCCCTTTGTTGGAAGTTTAGGGTGATGGTGACCTGTATGAGTGATCATAACCCTTTAATTCTAGAAACAAGACTGGGTCTGGATAAGGACTCTAGGGTGGCGGAACCACAGCCAGTACTGAAGCTTTATGCCCAGACAGGTTTGACTATTAGGTGAAAAACAATTGATGAGTATAGTTTTTTTTAGAGATTTGATGATGAACAAAAGGGAAGAGGTCATGATTGAATTGGGGGAAGACATGCCTGCACATAAAATTGTCGAGGCATTTTCTGCCTTGAAAAGTTATATGGCTGACAAACTCCAGTGTTCAAGTTCTAGTAAGGATAGAGGACCCTGCTGGTTCAGCCATGCGTGTACCTCTCCCCTTAAAGATTTAAAGAAGATAACCAACTCTGTCTCACAAAATCAAAATGCTGTTGAAGCGGCGAGAAGGACATAAAAGGCCACTCTTGCTGCTAGGAAGAATGAACTGAGGGAGATCGCCTGGGTTTAGCTTATCGGAGCAAGCAATAAGAAAGATACAAAGGCTTTTTGGCAAATGGTCAACTCTGCCCCATTGAATGATAAGGATAAAACTATAATAGACACTGTTATTCCAGCTCAAGGTTGGATGGACCATCTTTCCAAAAATTTTATAACAGCAAATAATGCCTCTCAGTAAGAAATGAATTGTCCCAATGCAGTGAGAAATGCCTTGGTACATGCAGCCGTTTGTAATACAATAGAAGTAGCCAATGTAATACAGGACTGCCCTTCTGCTAAAGCTCCTGGCCCGGATAGAATCCCAGCTGATGTATATAAAATGCTGCCAGAATTATTGGGACCATTGCTTACTAATGTTTTGAGATCTGCTATAACAGGTCCCTTAGTAGACACCTGAAGAGAAGTGATTATAGTGCCTACTTCAAGAAGGGCAATAAGGCTGAACCACAATGCTATTGCCCAATCTCCCTCTTAGATAGTCCGGTCAAGATATTAGGCAGAGTGATTTTAAATAAATTGGAAAAATGGGCTACGGAGACTAATTGTCTGTCAAAGGTACAGTATGAGTTCCATCCAGGGCTGAGTACAGTTGGGCAAACTCTTAATTGGACCATGATAGTTCAATAATACACGAAGGCAAAAAAAGGCTGTGTACACTTAGCCTTCATGGATCTGTCCTGTGCCTTTGACACAGTTGACAGATCTAAATTGTGGACTGTTACGTTAAACATGGGGATGGATAAAGATATAATTGTCCTACTTAGTAGGCTCCATGCCCGTACTTCGACCTGAGTTCATTATACTCAGGAGGGTGATTTAACAGAAAAATTTGCTTCTTTAAAGCAGGTAAGACAGGGATGTGTGTTGGCCCCCTTTCTCTTTCTTCTCTATGTAAGTGGGTTGGAAATCATTTTACGTGCAATGGGGAAGGGCTTGCCACTCATTAATACCTACCTAATTCCAGTTCTGCTTTATGCAGACGATGCTGTACTTATTTCAAGGACAGCAAATGGTCTTCAAATTGTATTAAATGCTTTTAATATGTTTATGGGAAACCTTGGGCTTAAAATTAACAGAACAAAGTCATTTGTGATGAAGAGCTGTCCAAAATTATCAAAAAGTAAAAAATTTGTCCCGGAAGTTATAGAAATATTTACGGTTCCAAATTTTACCTGTTTGGGGGTCCCAATTGATGTGGATTTTAATTGGAAATGTTTAGTTAGCGTTCGTGCAGTGCAAAGAGCCATAGATGCTCTTTTTAAATTTTCTAAGAAGTTGGGGCACAAACCTGTTAAAGAGATGTTGACTGTTTTTAAAAGCAAATGCTCTTCTATTGCAACATTTGGAGCAGGAGTATGGGGTCACACAGATTGCTCAAGTCTCCAGGTAGTTGAAAATAAGTTTTTAAGAAGGTTATTAGCAGTCCCACAATCCACCCAGACAGTGTTTTGTCATGAAGAAGTAGGCTTGAGGGGCATATCCGATTAAATAAAACTCCAACCTATATTGCTATGGCTAAAAATTTGGTCAAACCCTGAAGCCCATCTGTGCAGATCAGTGATCAAGGATTGTTTGTCACTGTCACGGTTGATGGACATACCCTGGCTTAGATATGTTCATTCCACACTTCTCCATCTTGGGGCAGTGGAGTATTTTCTCGCCCCTAATTCTTTAGCGGGACAGGATATTGAAAGGATCAAGGAGATATATTGGCATTTAATTTATGATCCAAAATTAACTACTGATACAGTCAGGGAGCAGGAGAGGGTGCAGTTACGGCAATTATATCCTATGTTATATTTGGATATTAGCTCTGAGCGGCATAGGTTATTATTTACTAGGTTACGTCTGAATACTTTACACTACCGAGTAGCATTCCCCACCTGAGGCACTTGGTTTAAGAAACTTCCGCCATGCTGCTGTGATGGTAAATAAGTCCAAAGCACTTTGCACTTTGTCCGCTTCTGTACCTTATGTATTGCACCTAGAAGAAGGTTTTTACCCCCAATATTTTTGTCCATGGGCATTAGGTCTAGTTACCTTGCTTTGTTTTATTTATACAGCATGAGAAATGAAGGGCTGTGTTACATTTTATATATGCTGCTTTTTGTATCCGAAATTCTTATTAACTTTGTTATTTATTGTATGTATGAGAATCATGCATGTATATATTTGATGTCTTTTATGTTTTTTTAATCTGAATCGAATAAACTATTTGATGATGATGAACACACGTTACCCAAGCAGAACACAAACACACACACACACACACATACATAGACACAACTAATGTCAGCCAGGAACAACTACATACTATGAAACAAATGCATGACAAAAATGTTACCAGGAAATCAACAACTGTATGGTTTAAATTATTATTTGTAGCATCAAATTTGAAAATCAAAGGCCATAGGCCAATCCTTTTGTAAACAAACGGTATGTACACAGTGCACATACTTGTACCCCGAACATGACTCCTGACTGCCATGTAACCTCCAGGAAGGGGCATCAATGGGACAGGCAGGCACCTCAGGGGTTATCTCGAGGGAATGGGGGGGTTGGGTTTTGGAGGGGGGGCTTTGGGATCTGGCTTGGGAGAGGGGGATAGGCTTGGTCTTAGGTCTAGGGGAGGGTTGGCATTTAGGTGGAGAGGTAGACTTCTTGGCGGGAGGGACATGGGAACTTGCAGGGGGAGCTGGAGAGGTCTTGGAGGTAGAAGGGCCAGACTTGAGGATGGACACAGCATGTTTAGGGAATCACAGGTGTGAGCGGAGAAGGGAAAAGGACTAACTCTGAAAGCCTTTTTAGATGCATGGGGACAGTCATTACAAAAGGGTTTGGTATGGAGGGAGAGTGAGTGGTTGTCTCAGGTGTTTGTGTGGATGTTTTGGGTGCATATTTGTGCGAAGTGTGCTTGTGGGTGGTGGATGTCTCTTGGGTGTGTGAGTGCTGATGTTTATGTGTCTTGGGAGGAGGGGGTGGAGGTGTTGGGAGATACTGTGGTAGCTATGTGAGTGTCTGTTGGTGTGGTGACTGCAGGCATGGTGGCTGTGCTGCATGTAGGCGTATCTGTGGTTGGGGTATCTGCAGATGTAGTGATTGGGGTATATGTCTGCTGTGGTGCTGTCTGTGGGTAAGATAAGTGTAGTGGCTGGATCTGTGAATGTTGGTGTGGTGTCTACAGGTATGTCAGATGTTGTGTCTGTAATGCTGGTAGGGTGGGGTGTCACGGTTTGTGACTGTTGCTGTGTGTGCAGGTGTATGTTGCTTGTGTGCATGCTGGTGATATGTCTTGTGGTGCTTGTGTTTGTCAGCGCTTCCCTTGGATGTTGAGGTGGATGCATGCTTGTCTGTCTGTCTGTGTGCTTTAGCTGGATTGGGGGAGAGGGGTTTGGGATTGGGATAAGGAAGGTGGATGGGGGGCAGAAAACAAAGGGTGACTGACTGCTATCATTGTGGAGGCCAGAGCCTGAAAGGATCTCTCTAGGGCAGGCAGTGCACTGTGAATGCCCTCCAGGAACGCATTACTCTGTTGGACTTGAGTTGCCAGTCCCTGGATGGCGTTCACGATAGTCGACTGACCCACAGAGATGGACCTCAGGAGGTCAATAGCCTCCTCACTGAGGACAGCAGGGCTGACAGGGGCAGAGGTGTCTGTGGAAAAGGAGGCATCCACCCTCTTGGGTGAGTAGGCACGGCCAACTGGATAGGGAGCTTCAGGGAGGAATCTGGTAGCAAGCGGGGTGGTGGACTGAGATGGTGTTGGGATGGTCCCAGATGGGTCCGCCACCACCAGGGAGTGTCCACTGGAGGAGGATTCCAATGTTGAAAAACTGGATCACGCCTCCCCCGTGGCACTCTTCTTGCCCTCTGGGTCACTGGGCCCCTCAACAAAGGTGGTATCAGCACTCCAGGTCCCGTGGCCAGCAATTTCCCCACCAGACTGTACCCTGTCTCATTCACCTGCCAATGATGATGCACAGAAAGAGAGAGAGGGAGAGAGGATCATCACATTCTTAACAAACACATATGTTACAACATACACAACAGTATCAACACATCTATGTCACATAAAGCCCCAGAAAGGAACCCTTTAGAGCCTCCATCATGTCACAATTACATCCTTCCACCATTCCCCAATGTCCACAGTCTCACCAACTACATGAGCCAACCATCTGACCACTACATCACCATCCCATCAATTCAGCAGTAACTCAAAAAGACGATGCACTAGATTTAGGCCCATATTTATACTTTTTGACGCTAAACTGCGCTAACGCAGTTTAGCGTCAAAAAGTTTTGCGCCGTCTAACGCCATTCTGAAGCGCCATGCGGGCGCCGTATTTATTGAATGGCGTTAGCCGGCGCAAGCAGACCGGCGCTGCCTGGTGTGCGCGAGAAAAACCACGTACACCAGGCAGCGCCGGCGTAGGGGGAAAATGGCGCATGGGCGTCTTAAAATGGGGCAAGTCAGGTTACGTCGAAAAAATCGTCGTAACCTGACTTGCGCCATTTATTTTCAACGCCCATCCCCCATCAACATGACTCCTATCATTGTAAAGATAGGAGTCATGCCCCCTTGCCCAATGGCCATGCCCAGGGGACTTCTGTCCCCTGGGCATGGTCATTGGGCATAGTGGCATGTAGGGGGGCACAAATCAGGCCCCCCTATGCCACAAAAAAAAAAAAAAATAATACTTACCTGAACTTACCTTAATGTCCATGGGATGGGTCCCTCCGTCCTTGGGTGTCCTCCTGGGGTGGGCAAGGGTGGCAGGGGGGGTCCCTGGGGGCAGGGGAGGGCACTCTGGGCTCATTTTGAGCCCACTTGTCCCTTAACGCCATGCCTGACCCAGGCGTTAAAAAGCGGCGCAAATGCGCCGTTTTTAGCCACGCCCACTCCCGGGCGTCTCTTTTGCCCGGGAGTATAAATACCACGTAAAGGCCTGGGAGTCATTTTTTAGACGGGAACGCCTCCCTTGCATATCATTAACGCAAGGAAGGGGTTCACGCTAAAAAATGACGCACATTCCGGGAACTTTGGCGCTAGACGCCTCTAACGCCATAGTATAAATATGGCGTTAGTTGGCGTTAGTTTAGCGTCGAATTTGCGTCGAAAAAAACGACGCAAATTCGGCGCAAACGGAGTATAAATACGGCCCTTAGTGACTACATCTAAAGTCTCTCCCCATACAAATCATCACTGTGTATTAACAAATCATTCTTAGGAAATACAGTTTACTAACAACACAATATCATGCCTCCCCCTACTTCCCAGTTGCCCAGGCCATCACCAGTAGTCATGTTCCATGAAAGTAAACTCATCTCACTTCAAGTACAACACAGCATGTTGCTTTGCAATCACATGTCTAACGTGGTTCTGTCCATATCTTTTATAATATCAAACACCTCAGATGAAGACACTACACATGGCATATGCAAATAGTGTGTCTCACAAAATGACATAGCATGTCATTGAACCATCTACCAAAATACAAAAAAAAGATTTCTAAAGAGTATCTGGACCCACTTATCTATCTCATTGACACATAGACGACATTTCAATGTCCTGAAATAGGGGCAGACTTAGCACACAGGATACAACCACGACCACAGGGAGCATACCAACACCTCCAATACAATGGACACCAAACAATGTGCATAACAGCCACATACCATTCCATTATACAATGCTGAACAGAAACCTCTACATAACAATATCTAAACACTTACATCACTAACAACTGTACCAACATGTAAATCCCATTACCTAAGTCCAAAGCTAATTCTCACATAACCAATTACTAATGTAACCATGATTGACACAGACACCTAGAGTTAAACAAATTGAATGACAACATATACCAGCATGTGTGCGTCAAATGAAAGCCCTGCTAAAGTATTAAGTCAGGAAGAAATGAACAGATCCATTACTAGAACTATCCAAGCAGCCTCAGACTAGCAAAAGTGAGTCTGGCGAACATGAGGTTTCAACATAGCAATATGCACAACGTATCAATTGACACATGATATAGGCACAAACTAGTTTATGTTACACCTATACAGGTATGTTACTGCTCTATGTAGCATGGACAATATACATGAGATAAGGGATCAGCAGCCTAGCCACTTACCTGCTCAACACCAAATACATTAGAATAAAAGATATTTAAACACATGTCAATGTTATGTCTTCAAATGTCAATGTATTGTTACCACCATGATTTTCACTAAGTAGGATGTTCACCCTGATCAAACTTCACATTTCCCAATGTATGAATCTGACATGACAATTGGGACACTTCCTCAAACCTCATAGGGAGTGTAGTAAGTTTGCCATACCAAACTCCTGATGGGGGTGACAGCCTCACAAAAAGTTACCTTCTATTTCATGACACAGGATTACCCAGCCCTGTTACTCATCTGTCAGACCCAATGTTGGACATAGAGCAAGATCCAGTGGAATAGGACTGGTCAGAGACCAAAGAGTAATACAACTTACCATTTGGGTAAATGGACTCGGGAACACTAGGTGGGAACGATGACACTGCAGATTACACATATGTATGGCGGAGTAAAGGTACACATATGACACAGTCACATATGCATCTCCACATGCAGTTATACTATTTGGTTGGCACAGGTGATTAACATGTCTCTGTACACAATACAATGGTCACATCTGTGTTTCAATGTTGGCAACTGTAGTACTATGTCTTCCTAGGAGACACTATACCTGTAGCACTTACCACATTGTCACACCCCCAATACTTAGACATCATAAATTTAACTGGCAAAGGACTGCACATGGGTTCAGTCAGTACTTACCCCCTTGTGACTGCTTTCCTCAAATGCCCATCCACCTCAGGGTAGGCCACCACCAAAATGTGGGCCATGGGGGGGGTCAATGTCTGACGAGCACCCCTCCCTCGTTGGGAGGACATTCCCAGCTGGGCCTTTGTGGTCTTCCGGGCGCAGTGTTTCAGGTCCTCCCGCCACTTCCTACAGGAGGTATTTTCCCACCTGTGGACTCCCAGAGTACACACTTGTTGGGCGGTGGCACGTCAGATAACCTTTTTTTGATGGCCGTTGACCTACATGGATGACACAGACAAAAGGAAAAATTCATGTCCATATGCACCATACCAATAGTAGTGGACAGAACCCTTTAGTAACAGCAAACAGGCAAACATTCCCATCCTCTCAGTTGACGCTCATGTACAAATTAGCATCACCAACTTTGCTACTTTACATTTTAGGTACACCATCATACACGACATCTTTCACATATTGGTAAAACATTGGACTCACCTGCTCCTCTGGTGCACCATATAGCTGTTCATACAGTAGGACGTCCTCCATGAGCTTCTCCAGCTCTTTAGGTGTGAAGGCTGGGGCCCTGTCACCTGAAGGACGTGGCATGATAGCGCTAAGAGGCAGTACACAGCAGCTCAGGTATTGGAGGTCTTGCTGGCAGCAGTGTCAGGAGTCAAGTAAGCAATACTGCAGAAGGTGGCTGTCATGTTCGCCACGTATAGGACCGTCACCACAGTGGACATCACCATTGGCCCAAGTCCTACAAAGGCAGAAATGTGAACCAATGGCAATTTGCACTGCAGTTGTGACCGCCTACTGCCATGACGACTCCTGCCGGCAGACTTACGGCACTTCCACATGTCCAATACAGTAGGTCAGGCGGCTGCCATTTTGAGCAAATTTAATGCATGGAAGAGTTATGTAATCTGTGTCAGAAACAAAGCCCTATATTGTGTAGTATATCTGTAAATACTGCCTTCATGTGTAGTTTTCTATTTGTGCATTTGAGCAGTAAAAGCTGTGTAACTGAAGGACAGATGTGGATAGCAATGTATACCTATTCTGTGGATCCTATATGTGTTGTTTATGCAGATAATGTGCAACAATATGTGTACGACATGTCAAGTCGGTTGGACCAACAAACAAATACAGTTACATATGATTACGCATGTGTAGTACATTAGATAATTGAGAGAATGTGCACCAAGGAGAGTGTCCTTGGATGCATAGCTATGTGCTGTACTGTAGATGTCAGAGGTTGTAACCGACCTCAACAGCAGATATGTGTGACTTGTATACGGACATTTACATGATGTGTGCATGCTTTATGTCACATACTATTTTACATGTTTCCACATAGTTACCATGCCATGAGGAGAGGAAAACAGCCACCAGTGTATCGTCCACTTGTAGACCTGTTCACCATGGAGTAAAGACATACTATCCAGACATATCGGCTGAATCAGCATTCTATCATGGATCTTTGTGATCCGTTGAAGCCAGATCTGATGCCAGCCATACGCAGTTCTTATAGCATACCTCCCACTGTTCAAGTCATGTCAGTGCTACACTTCCTGGCCAATGGGTCCTTTCAAAATACAGTGGCCCTAACTGCAGGGATATCTCAACCCATGTTCAATCTGGTTTTGAAGGATGTCCTGTGTGCATTGTTGAAACACCTGGACAGCTACAGGTTTCCCCAGCGTGTGGACAATGCATGTCGTGAGAGGATTTTGGGCTTCTGAAGGCAAGATTTAGGTGCTTGGGCATTTTAGGAGGAGCCCTCCTATACTCACCCACCGAGGTATGTCAAATAATTGTTGCCTGCTACATGCTCCATAATCTTGCCCCAAGACATCAGATACCATCTCTAAAAGATGAAAGGGAGCCTGCAGTACTTGTGGGTGGAAATGCTGATTAGCCAAGTGATGATGAACCAGATGAGGATGAAGCCTGAGACTCCAAGGAAGATCTCATCAATCAGTACTTCAACTGCATCAAGGTATGATGTGTTTGTGATGCAGCGATTAAAGATATTAAGCTAGTGTTGATGTGTAGCATGTCACCTCCTCTTCACCATCAGCTATGGGGTATTAGGCAGCTGAAATGACTATGAGTGAGTTGTACATGTAGACTATAATGTGGTATTGTGGAAAGAACAGACTTGTATACAGTATCATGTATTGTTAACGCACACTTGTGAACATGACTTGTCTGCATTGAGGAATGTTTTCTGGTATGTCCTATCTGTCATCTATTTCAATCACAGATTTGGCAACTTCCAGTTTGGCTCATCATCATTGGTAAGGCAGAGTCAGTGGAAAAGGCAGATTGGAATTGCAGGCACACATGAGAAGTGGACTTGCCTGAAACCAGGTACTGAATGCAATGAGTCTGTGGAGTGTAAGTTACATGGCCACACTGGTATTGTGTCTACCCCTCAGGTTTACTTGTAGGGTACTTGAGGTGGTCAAATTGCAATCGGTGTGTCGATATGTGTCTGGCACATGTGAAAATGTGGAACCATACCTTCTACCATCACAATGTTTTTTGTTGTGTGTAACCTACCCTGAACATTTCTGTCAGTGTGTTCCTACTCTGCAGAACAATGTGCATGTCTCTGGTATGTGCGAAATGTAAGTGAAAGATCCATGGACTGGGGGCATCAGCACTGATATCTGTCTGTACCAATGAGTATGTACATTAGGGAGCAAAGGTATGGTCATGTGATAAGGCTTTACCAGGTGATACAAAGGAACATTCTGTATGCCTTCTGGCTTGTGGGAAGTATATGTGCATGTCCCTAACTTCTGATTCAGGTGGAATAGCAGTGCCTGCCACCTTAGCAGACATCTTGATGTTACTGTAAGTTATACTAAATGTGCTGTTTGCATGTCTACCAATAAATATGTGTAGCTGTAGCATACTAAAGTATTTGATTCTGCCCATGATTGAATCCTAATGTAATGAATCGTATGCTAATAGTGTCTATGTCTGATGTCCATGGCATAAGTTGTACAATAGAGAGGGCATATTGATAGCAGAGTTACCATGCATCACAGTTGTACAGGGTAGATAGATAAATGACACATCACAGGACTGGTATTAAAGTTTGATTTATTGTGTACAGTTAAACAATATGTGTGACAAGGTATCTACAATGACGCAATCTAAACAGTGAAGGGGTCAGTCATGGTGGCTGTAATCATGAGGGTAGCTGCTACACCGTTTGGATACACAGGCCCAGTGTCCTTGTACCATGGTAAAATGGAGTGTGCTTTAAGAACAGTGATTGAGGCACACAAAAGGAACAAATCAGGAGAAGTTCACTTCCTGGCAGTGGGTTTTGTCTTGGCATATTCTCATCCTGGATGTTTGGGTAGACATCCGCGTTAGTGGGGGAAGAGTCTCTGCTAGAAAGGGTGGAGTGTCTGAGGCATGTCCTTCCCCTGGCATGGTCTCCATTCCATTAGCAGCCGCAGTTGTAGAAGGGCTTTTAGACTCATTGCTAGTGGAAGAGGCATGATGTTGTGCTGCAGTCCTACTCAGGGTAGTGTTGATGTCCCTCAGCACCCCAGTAATGGAAGCCAGACAGGCATTTTGTGCCTGCCACTGCCGCATGACGTCCTGGTGATGGTCCCTCTACAGCTGTTGGTTTTTCCCCATCATGGTGACTACCTGGTCGATCATGCCTTCGGAATTTTGGTATGCTCCCAAGACTTGGGAAATGGTTTTCTGGTCAGTATTGTCCCTTTGAGCCCCCATCCTCTAGCCCACACCATCCCTCTCACGTACCCTACACCCACATGCCTGTGCCCCTGGCACAGTGCGCCCTCTACCAGTGGTGGCAGGATCATAATTGTCAGGGGTGACAAGAGGAGACTCAGGTACCTGTACTGTGGGGCACACAATGGATGATACAGTCCGTGGGGCACAGGTTTGGGGGTAAATGGTTGCCTGTGATGTAGATGCAACAGGGCTGGGAGGAGTTGATGTGGGCAGGATGAGGCTGACAGTTGTTGACTAACCAGGTGTTCCTGATGGGCCAGCTTCCTCTTCAGTGTCCACACACCCAGGGGCGTTGTGCTCACTGGGGCCTTCATCCAAAGGGGTTGTGGCAGTCTCTGGTATCTTGCCCATGGTGACAATGGAAAGATTACCTTTGGGAGAAGTGGAACACAGAGTTTCTGTTAAATTTAGAATAGGGTTGATGTTGTGTGAAATGCAGACAGTGCCTTAACATGATCCCCAGAAGGAACACTGACAGCTGCTGCAGAATCTTGCTTACTACAACATGAGACTGTAATTTCCATACCACACACCATGCTTGTGGCTGTTAAATGATGTTGGTAGTGATTGGACTGCTGGTAGCATCTTATGTTGTGAGATTATTGCCATGGGTATTCATCTTTGTTGCCTTCTGAAGTGTCTGACATGATACATGGCATAACAAAGAGGTGTACAATGCACACTAGTTTCAGAGTATGGGAGTATGCAATAGACATTGACCTGTAAGTGGTTGTACTGCATGTGCATCCACTTTTACATCAGTATTTCCATCCCAGATGAGAACATTTAAATCTTAGGGGCCATATTTATACTTTTTGACGCAAAACTGCACTAACGCAGTTTTGCGTCAAAAAAATTTGCGCCGTCTAACGCCATTTGGAAGCACCATGCGGGCGTCAAATTTATACTTTGACGTACGGCGGCGCAACCAACAGGTGGGAGTCATTATTTCGTGACGCACACAGCGTCGGTCTGTCGTAAAGGAAACCAACGTAAATGCGACGCACATCACTGTGGGTCGATTTACGACAGCGCAATCGTGAAAACGCCGTTTTTTTTCACGCTATTGCGTTAAATTTTTGCGCGAAAACTGCCCTTTCAGGAGAGGAGACCCAAAATGGATCCTAGATGCCCCAACAGACCCCAGGAGGATGAGAGCAGACCAGGAACCAGCCAGGAGGAAGCATACAGGAACCAGGACATTTAAAAAAAAAAAAGAAAGTGTCGCTTCAGTGCAGAGGAGCAGGAAATCCTGGTGAAAGAGGTGACGGAACACCAGCACCAACTTTTCATCACCTCTAAATTGCCACTCAGTAGGAGAGAGGCCATCTGGAAACAAATTGTGGACAAGATTAACAGTGTGGCTGAAGAACGCCGGACAGTCACCGAGTGTAAGAAACGCTGGCATGACTGCAAACGTAGGACCAAAGAGAAAATGGCCAGGAACAGGAAGGCAGCAATGCAGACTGGAGGGGGGAGTCCAGCACAACAGGAGGCCCTGGACCACATGGAGGAGATGGTCGCAGCCGTCATCCCTGGAGGAGATTGTCACAGGGATTCAAGGACTGGACAGCGCAGACTACCACGACACTACACACATGCAGGGTAAGTCGCATGGGGAATTAAAATGCAATAATGGGGACTGTAAGCGGGGGGGGATACCTACTACACAATGCATGTAAGTCAGCACATATATGAAGTGGCATGGGGAAAGGGGCATGGCAGGGGGGCATGCCCAGTACTGACCGAAGCTGGGGCACGACAAAATACAGCAACAACAACAGTCCCACGGGGACATCCTGTAATTACAACAAGAGAGCCAAGGGAAAGCAGTGACAGGTGGGAAGGACACTACCTCAAATCCACAACCAGGCACTTGTATTGCAAAATCTATTCTACATCAACTAGGTCCCTACCTGTAATGCAGTAGCAAATAAAACAACTGCAACTTAACTGCCACCACAGTTGACAATAACACCTCTCATCTCTGTGCAGCTATAGTACCAAATGGCAGGAACCCCACCCTGGAACATACATACCTAAATTAGGGGGTGAGGATGACATCTGCAATAACTCCTAGAAATAAGACAAAGGTACCAGTACACTCAAATGCAGAATGTCCATAACTGACACATACATAAGCTTAAGTAAAAGCAATAGGAGCCACACAGCACTAACGACACACACATGCTGCATACGTCAGGGTCCCTCACGTGCCTGCCTAACAAGGCTACATCACTAATGTCATACTGCTCAGACAACAACATTGAGGAGGGGACACAGGCAACTGGTCACTGAAACACATCTGCACAGTCTTACAAAAAAATAGGACATTCATACGATAAACAGGCCAATCCAGTAAGACACACATGATACCCCATCATATACAAACATCAACAATGTTTACATCCATACCACATCCTAACATTGACATGCATAGGTAATGCCACGTAACATGTACATTTCATGCAATGTGAATAAAAAGTGTATGGGGCAGGGCCTGAGAGGCAAGTGTGCTGGCAGGGCAGTCACAACACCCACAGTCAGTCAAAGTGTAGTGTGGCAAGTGAAACTTATACTTTGTGCATTAGCCTCAGGCTGGAGGCCTTTGTGCATCTTACCCTGAATGTACTTATACTCATTTGCTCACATCTAAGTGCCTCAGAGCACTTTGCACTAAATGATTCTCATTGCCCTTCCTATCAGTTAATGTAGCAAATAGTCAGTCCTAAGGTGTTGTCAATTAGTCAAATCACCCTGTTTTGCCTACTTCTGCAATGGAGTTTGCCAGAACATATTCACTCTGTGCCCCAGTCAAGGATACCGTCTGGTACGTTGCTGATAGATGTGGTAGGGGTTAAGGTTTGGCATTCCTGCGTAGGGAAACTTTGTCATCACCATGACATATGTCTTTTAAATTCACTTCCTCGTCCCAAGACACGCATGGGGGAGTTTCCAAACAGAAAATCACAACTAGATGCTGCCTGCCTTGCTGCTGATGCACAACCAGATCCCAGCCCATTCCTCTGATATGAGAGATGATGTCTCCCCTGTGATTCAGACAGGCAAGCTCCAAACTTAACATGCTGTGCTATACATAGAACAAGCAGAGGGAGAGTAGAAACTGTTAGGCACCATGATAGCTGTGTACTAATGTATTACTCTCCTGCGGACTATTTCAATTCTAACAGTGTGTATTGTTTGGGTTATTGGGGCTCACACCTAAATTCCTACAAGTCAGTTGTACAATGAAACTTCATATCAAACAAATACTGTCTTTGTCATTTGTGTATGGGAACATACCGGAAAAGATAGAAATGTGTAGGACCTGAGTGACCACCACTTCCCTGAGAAGTTCCAAAGATGTCATGCGCTCGGATGTCTAAACATTCCTTTGATGTGGGAGACCAGAGGCACTGCTAGTTAGTCTGAGCTAAATTGAATATCTTGGTGACAGAGTTATTTACAAGTGGGTCAAACTTAGTCCCCCACACCATTAGCTATCCTGCTGCCTAGAAAGCCAAGAATCACATGTAGGATAATGAGAGCCCACCCAACAAAATGTCCCTCCATAACAATAGTGAAACACCGAGTGAGGAGTAGGAACAAAAAAACGCCTATTCCTAAATAATTACAAAGCAACACCTAGAGGCGACCTGGCAGACATGTCTGAAAGATCCATATCATACATGTGACACACAGGTGGGCCATAGGCCTACAACAATGCCCTATGACGGACAGCAGATACCTAGACAAACACAGAGTACAAAGTTAAGGCATCCTAAGGCTTGTATCTTAGTGCAAAATTGTCACAACACAGCCACACTAATTGTACCCTGTTTCATTGCAGAGGAACACGGATCTCCTGCTGATATGCCTGTCCATGAGTTCCCTGATGACATGGATGACGAGACCATCAACCTCCCATAAATGACCATTGACATGGTCCTTGAAAGCCTCCAAACCCCACCTTCAGTCACAAGGAGGAGCACAGAAGAAGCAGCCACCACAGTAGAACCACCCGCCACCCCCATTGTAAGACCTGCCAGCTCCAACACAGCTGAGGACTCTGACGACACTGGCACCAGCTTCGAAAGAACTGTCGTTGGGGTCCAGCGGGAGCTGGCCAAGGAGGTGCGGGTGGGGATGCAAACTATGGCAGCCAGCCTTGAGGGGGTGCGTTCGTGCATGTTGTCAACTGCTGATCAGGCAGCTGCAATGCAAGCCAGAACATCGCTCTTGGAGGAACTTTTAAAAACACAGAAGGAAATCTGCACAGCTGTCATCCAGTTGACACAACAACTCCAACTGCAAGCCAGTCAACGTGTGCACGAATGCAACATAGAACCCCTCAGGGCCGACCTGGCTGCCTACCATCGGGATGTGGCTGCCATTCTGAAAAACCCGCAGGCCCTCCTTGCTGCAGTACTGCCCTTCATTACTCGACAGGGATCAGCCCCCGGGATGTCTGCCTCCATGTCTTCTAACACTGAGGTGTGTGTTGCTCCTTCACAACCAACAACAACAAGGATACACCAGGCAACACACACATCAGAAGAAGAAGACATGGAACAGATAACATTCACACGCAAGAGTACCCGGAAGCCCTAGTCCCTGCACCATGGCCTACTCTGACCAAGGTCCTACGTTTTGACACATGCCAGTCTCACTACAACTACCCTCCATGACTGTTCGGCAATCCACTGTAAGACTTGTCCCCATTGCCAGTGAATGTTTCTCTCCTACTATTTGGCAATTCCTGTTCCTCTGCACTGTCTGTGACATCACCCCAGCATGTCAGGAGCATCATCCACACCCCGTCTGTAGGATCACCATGTAAGAATGCACCAGAACTGACTCAGCTAACATTGTGAATGGACATTTTGCATTACACCACCTAAAAATAAATATCACTTGCACACCTATTGTGTCTCTGTGTCATTTCACACTTCAACTGTGCAGTACATAACTCCAAAGTGGCTGTGTGGCAACCATGTCAATTCTCTATACTACTGTCCTGATTTCATGTATACTGAAACATCTGTGCAGTGGCCAGGATTGCATCCTAGCTTTACTATACTGAGTAAAATAACTGATGAAGGGACTAAGCACACACAATCATGCTGTGTTGGACAGAATGATGCACCATCTATAGCTATTCTAGACAACTAATGGTGGCTGAGAAATGTAGGCACCATGCAATACTAAAATTAGAAATTATGCAGTAAAATGAAAGGAATGATAAACAAATTACACTGCATCAATCACCCTTACGGCGTATACTTCCATGAAGGAAAGTCATGCTGAATCAGTACACACATGATGTAGGTCAGCAATGACAGCAACAAGACAAGAGTGTGAACAAATCCTCATCTACAAAGCTCTCCCTGAACTTCACAATGCTGTCCGACCTATCTATTTACCTACAATAACAAGTCTGGAAGCACTCTTTGTGAAGTAGGATACATACCAACCCCAAACCTTGATGATCAATGCACACTACCAATGGTGGCTCTCCCACATGGTGGATACTTACCAAGTTAGCACACGGGTAGCTGGCATGTTAAACCTCATTAGCCTGGGGATAGCGAGCATGGAACACAAATGTCATACTAAAACTTTCTGCTACCCTGATGTCAAGGCCATGAAAAGGTAGCACCTAACGCATCAGGTAAAGGGTTAACAATTTTTTTATTTCAAAGTAGTAATAAAAGAGGCAACTAAGGGAAAGGTAAACCTACACTAATCTAACCTGACTACTACTAACCCACAACTGTCCCTAACTAACCTAAGCTAAACTTACTCTACACATGTAACGAAACAATCTAAACATCAACCCCCCACCCACCATTAAGAGACAAGACACATGCAGGACAACACTTACTAACCTACACACATACTATCCTATCCTAAACAAACATATATTTTTTTGTATTTTTCTTTTATTATTATTATTTTTTTTAATTTTTTTTTAAAATTTAAACAGGAATCCCAACATTGCCCCCTACCCACCCACCCACACAAAAATATTAGATAGAAAGAAAAAGGACCCCCCACCCTCTTACCTAACACTAACTAAGCTAATTACCTATACTTATCCTATAACTAACCCCCCAAACCCAACTAACAGTATGAAAAAGGAAAGAGGTGAGAGGGGAGGGGTAAAAGTTCAGGAGGGCAAAATGACTACAGATTTGCCCTCCGTAGTGTGCGCCGGATGGAGCGCACCTTCTTCTTGACCTCATTCATGTCCTCCGTCAGGTTGTCAACCTTGCGAATCAACCTGTCCAATTTTCTGGACAATGCCTGGAAGGCTGCAGGGTCGATAGGAGGGTCAGTGCTGGTCTGCGAGCCGGTGGAGGTGGATGTTGTTGCTGGAGTGGAGTGGCCACGGGACAGCCCTGCTCCCAACACACGGCTGGGTCCAGGTCTGGAGGAAGATGCCTGGTCCATTGCTGGGTCCCCTTGGGCAGACCTGGTGGATGTAGTGGCGGTGGTTGTTGGTGGCACCGTTGGGGGAGCCTGTGGTGTGGCATACCATGCCCCAGAGGCCCGATCCGAATTATATCTGCGGGCCATCCTCCGATACCCGCACTGCACCTGCAGGATGTGCCTGTACCTCATTGCACGGCGCTCGAAATGGTTGCGCTCTGCGGCACTCAGGTTTGCAGCTGTGAAGAGAAAAGGGAAATATTGAGCATTGAATTTACAGTGGGTTGAATACCACAATGGGTCATTTGTCCATTACTAGAAATCTATTGTTTGCAGCAATTGTTACAACATAGTTCACGGAAAGGCTCAGAGGAAGTACATGTGAATCATGCATACCTAAGGGCATATCACACCTAGCATATCCATGTCTCTACATGATGGATGACATCACCCTAAACTACTCATCCAAATCATACCTAAGGCATGAGACATTATGGCACCAGCTCTTCCGCATACTGACTTCACTACATATGTCATTCTATGTGATAACAATCACACTCCTCACTCAGTGGCATTTGGAATTAGTTGTGTGCTAAGATTGAGCCCCTGGCCCGGGATCATATGTCCACACTAGGGGTCAGATGTAGGAATTTTGAAAAATCAACTAGCAATTTGCAAAGCAGAACGGTGTCTCTGACACCGTCTGCGAGTCGCTATGGGGTCCCTAAAACCCACCTCATGAACATCAATGATGTGGGTTCCAAGTTGCCCCACCTTAGCAACTATGGGCACTCACGGGGATGGAGGCCTGCTGGGAGCAGCAGAACTCCATAGACGTGACTGCTTTTAAATAAAGCAAGTTATTTTTCCCCAAGTGTAGGCCGTTTACCTGAAAGGAAAATGAGCTGCAATTAGTTCAAAATCACAACAATTCAACTTGGAAATTTTCACGGTAATTATTGGTCCCTTAGACAACTGGCTGTTTTGCGCAGGATTATTTTGGTCCACTCACAAAGGTGAAGGTTTACAATGAGGACCCCTTCCAGTCAGCAAGTTGGTTTCCATCCACTTCAAGTGGATGATAACAGCTACTCACTTTGCAACCACGTACTCGGTTGCAAATGGGATTGCCTACCACTGTGATTTGCAAGTAGGTCTGGTACACCCCTTTATTATTTGCATTTTGAAAAGCATTTTCCTAATATGTACATGACCACCAAATACATTTTGGAATAGGAAACAGACGTTTGCAAATCACAAACATATATTTATGCCATTTGCAACGTGTAGACATTTTTCTCCCTCTGGCCCTAGGTACTAACTCAAGTCACAAAAGGTGTTAAGAACGTGTAACATACTGGTTGCTACAGTCCTAGGTACCCTGTTTCACAGTAACATCCCAGTCTTTGTGGGTGGTGTGGGAAGAACAACCAACAATCCCATGTTCAATGCACACCCAGGAGTGTACAGAAAGTTCAACAAGTATGTGCCTTCACACACAACACCTATGAAGGGCTATCAACACGTTGTAGTCAGCCCAACCTTGTCACATCCCAGGTCCACACATGTCAAAATGATATGACTTAGCCCAACATAACATACTATTAGTGAGGCATGTTTTACAACACACACAGAGGAGGTAGAACACCCATTCACATGATTCAACTGAACACCTAGGCCATTGCACTCAAGTCACACACACTTCGAGTTCACCTTGTGGAAATACATGCCCCCGGAAGATCCGACCTACAGTGTACACAGTCCATCCTCAACTAGGAAGAAACACTTGTCATCAAAGCCATGTGCCTAAGCTATCTGGGAGACTGTCAGTCTGATATGCAGACTCAGTTGATGGCAAGTCCCTGACCAAGTCTAACATTGACCAGTGTATTCCAAATGAGTCATACCATTCCCAATTGCCGCCCTAATTGAATGGGCTACAGCCCCTCAATCTGAGAGATGACTAGGTATTGCTTTACAGAAACATAATTCAAATTTGATATCACACTAAAACAACAAAGCCAATGAACGGCCAGCACATC
The DNA here is from genome assembly GCF_031143425.1 of Pleurodeles waltl. NCBI lineage: Eukaryota > Metazoa > Chordata > Amphibia > Caudata > Salamandridae > Pleurodeles > Pleurodeles waltl. The sequence goes on from NC_090443.1 coordinate 251,176,289, forward strand.
AAATCATGAATTCTCTTGAACACACAGTAATCCATCATGCTCCATTACCAAACAATGAAAATAGCACTCAGGCGACACTCACTGTAGGTATCGGGGTCGTCAAAATGGGCCACCTCTCCCACGGTGTACGGGGCTGGTCCACCTGTAAAGCATGAAACAAAGATTATACTCAGACTGGGTGAACGGACAAATAATTTCTGTTACAATGACACTGTGTGAATATGACATGGTAATGATAGACTTTCACACATGCTCATCCTGCATGGATGACTTTGTATTCAACATCATCATTGGATGAGTCTCCTGCTCCAGTGTCACACCCTACTACACTCATGCAGTGGCCAGGACAGTCATGTGTCGTCCAAGTTAATCCTCCATTAGTATGCCCCAACAATAATGTTATCCATACATCTCAGCATGTGCATCCCAGAGAGACATTCCAAAACTGGTTCCATGAGGACTGCATGACCACTCACAATCAAACAGCCTATGTGGACAGGTTCAACACACAGCAACCAGACACACATGTGACATATGTGTGAACAACATGACTAACTTCATGTGACGTGAAGGCAACACACATGTATAGCATCATCATGTGTTTCCAATTTTCTGTCTAGCTATGGGGTCTACATATGTAGGTATGTTGTTTCTACATGACGTACTCACTGGCCATTATGTCCAGTAGAGTACAAATAGAGCAGTTCACGTGTTGCTTTTCTGACACAAATGCAACACCACATTACATGCAGCTACAGGCATCTGGTATGTGTTGCAAAAATGAGCCATCGGACTGGTAGCATAGGTCTTCATACACATTCTGCAACAAATACACATTAGGACACATATGTATACCTTTGTAGCGCAGCATTTGCAACATTTTGTGACGCAGAGAGGGGGCGACTTAGCAAAATACAAATAGATGTTGGATTTTAATGCTGTTATTGCGTGTACATGTGTTTCAAAAATGGGGATTTATGTGTATAACCATGGGCCTAGGTTTCCCTAGCATTACACACAGTCAGCTACTTATTTTGCAGATTGGCTAACAATCATCACATGTTCACACACAGATTTCTATCATTCCCATTTAATTGATTTGTACTCACCAACATGGCCACCAATCCGGAGTCCCAGGTGGTCCAGCAGGTCCTGTTCCCTGGTGATCAGATCTGCCCAGCGGTGCTTGAGTTGGTGGACATTTCGCTGACTCCCGTAGACCCGGACCAGGTGATGGCGCACCTTCTCCCACCGGATTTTCCTCGCCTCCGTGGGATACCCCTGTATCACACGGCCCCCAGCTTCCAGCATTAGTGGGAGGAAATGGCTTACTAGCCATATGAACCCCCCCAATTCGTCTTCACCCATCCTAGACAGGCGAGGCCTACCTGACATATTGAGAGGTCTAAAAATGGACAAAAAAAATATGAAAGTAAAAGTGGGAAATGGGGAAAGGTAGATTTGTGAAAGAAAAAGAAGGAGAAAAATAGCCCAACTAACCCCCCAAACTATGCTACCCACAACAGACTCCCACAGACAATACAAACTATCACAGGTATAGACAAAATAACACTAAACAGACTGAGACAATGTTATACAACAATAATAGATTGACACTAAGACAAAATACAAAGCACACAGGACACTAAAGCAGTAAAACACAGGACAACACCTTTCACACAACCACACAGTCTAGATCAATCTGAGACTGCAAAGTGAAAGTGAAAGTTAACTCCCAGTACAGATTTGGTAAACAGGATATCCTATTACATCACTTCCTGCATAAAATGGGCGCCGTTTTTATTTTCCCGTTATGCGTCATATTTTCACGCATACACAGTTGTGCGTCATTTTTTTTTTACGCATTACAGTGCACATGATGCCGAGTCAAAAAATATGATATGAATATTAATAATTTTTAATGTACATGAGATGACCAACATATTGTCCATGTAGCGTCAATTTTACCACGCATACATCATGGGCGTCATTTTTTTTACACGTACAGTAGTGCACATGATGGTAAGTCAAAAAATATGATATGAATATTAATAATTTTAAATGTACATGAGATGACCAACATATTGTCCATGTAGCGTCAATTTTACCACGCATACATCATGGGCGTCATTTTTTTTACACGTACAGTAGTGCACATGATGCAGAGTCAAAAAATATGATATGAATATTAATAATTTTTAATGTACATGAGATGACCAACATATTGTCCATGTAGCGTCAATTTTACCACGCATACATCATGGGCGTCATTTTTTTTACACGTACAGTAGTGCACATGATGCCAAGTCAAAAAATATGATATGAATATTAATAATTTTTAATGTACATGAGATGACCAACATATTGTCCATGTAGCGTCAATTTTACCACGCATACATCATGGGCGTCATTTTTTTTACACGTACAGTAGTGCACCTGATGCCGAGTCAAAAAATATGATATGAATATTAATAATTTTTAATGTACATGAGATGACCAACATATTGTCCATGTAGCGTCAATTTTACCACGCATACATCATGGGCGTAATTTTTTTTACACGTACAGTAGTGCACATGATGCCGAGTCAAAAAATCTGATATGAATATTAATAATTTTTAATGTACATGAGATGACCAACATATTGTCCATGTAGCGTCAATTTTACCACGCATACATCATGGGCGTCATTATTTTTACACATACAGTAGTGCACATGATGCAGAGTCCAAAATATTGTGGATGTAAATTATACTTTGAAGGCGAAAGATTAATACACTTTTGGATACATTTGTATTTGACTCTGCATTTTGTGCACTCATGTACGTGAACAAATTATGACGGCCATGCTGTATGCGTAGAATATGGAGCAAATTTATCCTTATGTCTTCATGTTTTTACCTTTGGAAAGGTGATTTGTCATGGTCAAACGGTGCGATGTGATACACATTTGTGTTTGTATATGACACATGTCCGTTGTTTTATGTATAGAAGGCATTCACACTGTAATGTTTGGGATACGTTAACTAATGTATTGACCATATTTGACAACATATTTGGTGTAATTGCTGATGGCTATTTTGAAATGATGGATGGGATACCATTATGTATTCCGTCTCCAAAATGTGTCCACATTTATGATGGTGATGCTTTTATCTGTAGTCCTAACAGGGAGTGGGAGAGTCACTTTCAGTTTTTATGGGTCTGACCATGTCCCATTATGATTTTGTGTTTCAGATTTGTGTTGGACTTGTGACATGGAGGCCACACATGTGCCTTATGCATGTGTTTAGTTCACAAGTACATGATTATTGTAGGTTTTGGGGGCGGTAGAGGTGGACTTAGGCCCCCAGCACCCTAGGATTTGACCATCCAGAATAGCTACTGTATCCATGGAGTATATTTATTATATCATGGCAAACCTGCAGCTGCGGGCTAATGTAAGGCCATATGGTATGAATGACTGTTGACCATTCATTCATCTCATTAGCCCATTTGACGTTTGCAGTAATGATGAATTGGAGCTAACTTGCATACCATTTTCCTATGACTATGTTTGCAAGACTCTCAGCGTTCCCGATGTGATAATGAGAATAATTTTTTGGTTGTCTGTGTCCCTTTCTGCATAAACTGGTTTAGTGTCATGATACAATCTTCCTGCTAGGTTCAAACTGGGACACAACTGTGATGGTCTACTTTCAAATATTAGGTTGATTGTATGACATATGTGTACATGTGTGTGGGAATGTGGATCCACTATCACCTGTCTGGGTGTATGTTGTCACTGTAACTTCAAGGTCTCCTCCTGAGTTAGTGGCAGCTGATGTTGTAGCAATTGTGTATTGCTCATATCACACACTTGCGAAAAGCCATTGATGACATGGTCACGTACACATGGATGGTCCCACCCTGTCTCTGAACACGTGTGATGTGACTTTCAAATGATCTCCAATTTTGGGCTGGATGAGAGACTGTTTCAGTTGTTTGGATCCGGCATCTGTAATTGTCACATTTGTACTCTTGTTGGGCTCTGTGTATGGTAATGTATTATGTCACATCCTACCCTCTGTGCATACAGTTGTGATGTTTATTTTTGGTGTGATGAATGTTATAGCATTCTTGCTCAATGAGAAGACATTCATCTTCAGCAATTTCAAACTAAAGGTGTTCAGAAATGAATAGGCCAAAGCATGATGTGGTGTTTGTTATCTGTGTTTATTTACAAGTGTGGAATACAAGTGATTATAATAACTTAAGTAAAAAAATTGTTGACAAGCTGTTGGCGCCTACACACTCCTGCTGCCGTGTTAGGTTGTTCCCCCTCCTGTTGCAGGCCAGCATCCTCCTCATCATCATCCTCAGGCATGTCTGGGTCCGGTTCAAGGAGGGGAATGTTCCTTTTTACACAAATATTGTGTAATATGGCACAAGTGAGTATGATCTTACAGACCATCTCTGGGGAATAGAGTAGGCTACCGCCAGTGATGTCAAGGCAGCGGAACCTTGACTTTAGGATCCCAAAGGTCCGCTCCACAATGCTGCGTGTCCTCTTGTGGGCGTCATTGTATGCCCGCTCAGCAGCAGTATTTGGGTTCCCATATAGTGTCATTATCCAAGGCTGGATGCCATACCCCTGATCAGCTGAAAGAGAAACACAGAATGGTATCAATTAGATGTAGGAGGCACTGTTGTACGTATCTTTGATGGAAGTAGTTGTGTTGTGCTGTCTGTGACTATTTTGTGTACTAATGTGACAACCTATGGTTGTTGGTGGAAACTTTGGCATTGTTTTTTTTCCTTGGCTGAGCAAGTGTTTGTTGGCTAACTGTTTGTCAGCAGGATGTATTGGTTTCTCAAGTATAGTGTGCCCTCCCTTGCATTGTGACTTGTGACACAGGTGTCCATGTGTCCTCACTGGGGGTGTGATGATAGTTCCATGCAGAGTTGAAACATGAAAGTGTATTAGAAACGTTCATATTAACATACCCAGGCCATCCCATCCCTTAAAACTTATGCATTGTATTAGTGTACAGGTTATTGTGAGCCTTCCAATTTGCAAGGTGACATTTAGGCAACCACAGTCATGAATGTCTTCACACTAAGCTGTAGAGTAAATTCCAATGTGTGAGAGATTCAATGGTGACTTGTGAAACATGGCTAGTGATGTGAGTACCTCAGTGTGTTCCTGTCTAGGTGTTGCTATTGTGGTGTATGGGTTGTTTATCCTAGAGAGTTTCTGTGCAGTGAGTATATAAGTAGATTTTTGTCCTTACCAACAAGTAGTCCATTGCCATACCGTCCATCCTGGAAGTGTTGGTTGATGGTGCAGTGACGGAAGATGAATGTGTCATGTACACTCCCAGGATATTTAGCCACAATGTTGCTGATCAGTCCTTGGTGATCGACTGTGGCCTGCACGTTGATGGAATGTGTGTGCTTCCTGATGCGGTAGAGGTGTTCACTCGCAGCAGGTGGCACAAGGCGTACGTGTGTGCAGTCGATTGCACCAAGGACGTGCGGAAAGCCACTGATGGCGTAGAACCCCTGTTTAGTTTCCTGCTGCTTCTGCACTGTGTTAGGGAAGCAGATGTGGCGGGGTGTCAGTCCAATGATGGCATCCAGTACTTTAGGCAGGAATGCGGAGAAAGATGGTTGTGAGATTCCACCAACCAGGGCAGCAGTTGTCTGAAACGAGCCACTTGCCAGCAGGTGAAGTACGGCAAGCAGCTTTGTTTCTGTTGGGATAGTACGTGGAGTCACTAAAGTGGGGGCCAATTGCTGTTCAATATTTGTCAGCAGCTGCTGAATGGCCTGCCAGTTCAACCGGTACCTCTGGATGATGTCTCGTTCCCTGAGGCCATGCAGGGTTGTTCTTGGGCGGAATATGCTCTCCTGCCTTCTGTGCTGTCTTTGGGGTCCCTGCTGTTGTTGTTGTAGCTGCTGTTGTTGCTGCAGGGCTCTGCGTCTACGTGCACGCTGAAGAAAAAGCACCTCCATGTCTCCCTGTTGCTGCTCTGCTGCTCTGTTGTTTGTTCTGTGTGTTCTGATTAAGTACAGGTGTGTTTGCCCCATTTTAACGCCTGCCCTGACCCAGGCGTTAAAATTTCACGATATTCGTGCTTTGCGTGATTTTTTTGCGCCGCCTGCCGCGTGGGAGTGATTTTTGCCCGGATGCATAAATACGACGCACCGCTATGTGCGTCGGTTTTTGGACGGGAACGCCTACCCTGCATGTCATTAACGCAGGGCGGGGTGGCGCTTCCAAAAACTGGCACACATAGCGCCATTTTCCTTGTGCGCCGGATCGGGCGTCAGGGTTTAAATATGGGGCAACGTTTGCGCTGAAAGTGCGTCAAAATATTTGACGCACATTCGGCACAAACGGAGTATAAATATGCCCCTAGGTATCTTTATTCTATGGCTATTGTGATTGGGCACTCAGCTATAGCTGTGTTTTCTTGGTGATGATGGTGGGAGTGAGCCATTGCATTGATGTCATTGCCATTCACTGTTACACACTTGCACAATCAAGATGGCCTATATTGGAAGTTAGTTTCACAAGCACGACATCTCACATTTTGTGTGCTGTGCTGATTTTCACAATGGTGGGTTATTGCATTCTGGGAATTGTAGTGTTATGAGTTGCTAGTACTTCATGTGTCATTTCCAAGGGGTGTGGAGCCTGGTGAGTTTAGTGGATATGTGGCATGTAAGAGAGCTGTAATAGAACATTTGGACAGAGGTGTGATGGGTGGTATGTGAATTGGGGTGGGTTAAGGGGGTGAGGGAGCATGAATGACATGACAAAGGAGTGACATGTATTTTGTGGGGACTTACCAGACTCCACTCCCCTAGGTATTCCAGTCAGGCCCTCAGGATACAGTTAGCCAAAACGTTCTCCTCCCAAGATGTGAAAGTAGGGGGAGGAGGTGGAGACCTACCACCAGTCTTGATTACCCCAGCGGGTGCCTGGGTGCCATGGAAAGTACTGTTGTGTAGCCATTATAGTTATAGCTTCATGCACGTTAGTTTAACACAGTAGGCCACTGTGCACTTTGTCCTAGATATATTTTATTCGGCTTTGTATTGTTATTTTTACAATAACCAGTTTTACAGTCTTGTTCTATTTTCATCTATCTAACTCTTTTTGCTTACACAAGCACTGTGTTTACAAACAAGACATTCTTGATCACTTTGTGCTTCAGTCAAGGCTACAGTTTGGTACATTGCCGGTGAACGTGGTAGAAGTTTAGTCTCCAACATTCGTAGAAAATGCACATGCTTACGTAGGGACATTTTCTTAGAACATCAGATGTGTTATTATAAAAACACTTCCTAGTCCCATTACACGTTAAGAGGGAGATTCCAGCCAGGGAACCACAACAGTATGCTGACTGCTGAATGCTTCGCTGCAGATGCTAATGCAGACCACAGGCCTTTGCTCAGGTATGAGGGTTGATGTTCTCCCAGGGGAACCTGAAAGGCAGAATTAGAGCTTAACATTCTGTGCTCTGATTATGTCTTAGATAGGAAATAGTCCATAATCCTAGTGACAATATGATAGCGTTATTGTTATGCTTCACTCTCCTTGTCACCATTTCAATATTGTCATGTTGTGTTGTCCTGGTTATTGCAGCTCACGCTTTGCTATCTAAAATGCAGTCATTTTATTAAACCAGTCATTAAAACTTATACTGCTTCTTATTGTCATTTATATATGAGACTGAATTGTGAATGAGAGAACCGGATGCAACCTGAGTGACCACGACTTCCCCGACAAGCCTAATAAGTCATGCGCTCGGCTGCCCAATCATCCCTATCTTCTGGTAGAGATGAGGCACTGCTAGTTAGCCAGAGCAAAACCCAGATTTAGGGCGACACGTGTCACCCACAGTTGGTCAGACTCAGTCTCCCAAACCGTGGACGATCTTTCTGCTCAAAATCCAGTAGTCTCATTAGAATAATGAGAGCCTACGTGACATTGCACTGCCAACGTTTGGTCAGGCTCTAATTTTTCGCGTCCTCCGGAGTATCTCTGTCTCATTATATATAATGACACCTCAATGCCGTCTGCGGAGACGTCCGTAGTGCTGAGGATTTCCACCACAGCTTTGTAGGTAATCCTACTACAACTGGCAATTGTTCAAGCTTGAACTTTAAAAGGAAATCCCATTTTGGTGTGCCTTCTCTGAACTCATAGTGTTACTATCATGGCGGATCCTCAACAGGTAAAAATAGCTGTTAAGATGAGACAACATCTAACAGCACAATTACTAGTGAATGGCCTAACAGCCCAGGGAGGTCAAGTCACATTCATGGTGGACGCCCATGCAGCTTATAGAACAGAACTTTTTTACTCTTGGGTCACATTTCCACCAGTTGATGGGAACACAAATACATTTCACCAATATATACCTGCGAATGCACCTGGACAATACAGAGCATACGCATATTTATAGATACCTCTATCTTATCAAGAACATAATAATTGGCTTTATGGTGCCCTACCCCACACAATATTACCAGTAAGGTTAGGTCCACTAAGTAATGACGGACCTACCTGGCCTTTATTGGCCACCTATTCACCACATCCTGCAGTTGCACATTTAGCAGTAGCTGAGTTTCGTCACTTATATATTGAATTTATAGCAATATATAGATGATTAGTACAATTGGTGATGCTAACACTAAATACAAACCCAGCACGTGCTGCTCCAGCACATCCACATGCAATAACACCAGGTATAAATCCTGCGACTGTACATTCAATTATGGGTAAAGTACCCACCAAACGAGAGAAAACTCAGTTTTGGTTAGCACAGAAAATTATTACGCTGGAGGCAGTGTTTCCCCATACAAGACCTCAGGATAAACATAGAATATTAAGGATATGCTTGTCCTTTAGGATGGTCCCTACAGCAGAAAACTGTAATACTTGGGGCACGGTATTTGCCGCGCTCTACACAACTACACACTGTACACCAACACTTGCCAATTTACCGGAAGTGTTGAAACAAATTCAAGATAAATATGGGGCTGCCCCAGCCCTAGATTTGGGGATGCAATTGATGGGCAATTTTGCCACAGTGTCCTCAATCATTTTAAGTAACCTTAAAGGGGAAGCAGTCGCACTTGCAGTGCGCATGTGGCTTCATGACGTTCCACAGCAGGATCAAGAACGAGAGCTGCCTAAAATAATAGCAGAGACCTATTCAATTATTGGTCGAGATAGCTTAGGGGCTAGACCACAAAAAACTCAATTTCAGGGTAAATCAAACAAAGATACCCCCAAGCAAGCACCTGAGGGTAATAAGAAATGCTGGGATAAAAAGCAACAAACTCCTGAGAAAGAGAGGGGAGAATCTCCACGTATGGAGACCACACAAAATAGGTATAATCTCCGAAACAGAGATAATATAAAAACGCCTGATAGATATCAATATACTGATGCACGCCAATCTCATTCCTTTCAGGACTCATCGGAAAAAAGAAATGAGAGAGGTGGGCGATCAGAGCGCAGAACAGAGTACGTGAAACTTAGACAGGATCACAACGCTCTTCGGAGATTTCTGTTAAAAAAGGAACAGAAACCCGCCCAATAAAAACAACAATTTAAAAAGAAAAAAAGTGGCAGCAGTGGCAGTCCGACATGCCACACAGGAAGAGGTTCCTCTTGAAGAACAAGAATTGGGCTCCTGCCTTGCTAGACAGCACAGCAGAGGTAACGATAGTTCGCCGGAATCCTCTAGAGCATCTGGAGGTGAAAGCAACTGATGACTTTATACAAGCAGAGACTGCGGACATGAGTGTCTCCAAGCCTGATTGGGTGTACAAAGTAATGCCACAGTTAGATGGAGACATTGAACCCACAATAGACGCAATCTTTTGGGATCGCATAGTAAAAGTATATGATGTCTAGTTGGCCGAACAGGATTGGCTGCCTGACTTTGTCCGTACCTGCCCATATGGAGAAGATGTCATTAAGCCTTCTTTCTAGCCCCTTGTTCCAGAGGAACTCGCTGAATCCTATTCCATTGAATGGGCTTTGGCACAAGCACCTGCATATACAGAAATCACATGGGATGGGATAAAGAATCCCCCTACCATGTAATCCCAATTAAAAACAAACCTCAGCCACAACCACAGTATCCTATAAAACATGAAGCACAAGCACCAGTGAGAGAAATGCTAACGCAATTAGAGTACCAGGGTATGATTGAACCCTGTGTCTCGCCAATGAATAACCCATTATTCCCCATAGCTAAACCAGACCATTCATACAGAATAGTCTTAGACTACAGACATTTAAACAGTCATACACATGCTTATGCTATCCAAAACTCACATAGCACAGCACTAATGAGCAACATAGTACGTAAAAAATACAAAACAACATTAGACATCTCTAATGGATTTTTCTGCCAGAATATAGCGCCTGAGAGTAGAGACTTAACAAGTATCAGCGCACTAGGCTCTCAGAAAAATTCTATTGTTTACCTCAGGGGTATAAGAGCAGCCCAGGACTGTTGGCAGCTCGTGTCACTGCTATATTGCACGAGATTGACCCTGAAGCATTCTCCTATGTAGATGATATATATCTCACGGATGATGAACTACTACAACATTTAAGACGGGTAGCCTGCATTGTTGTAGGGTTTGCTGAATTTGGCTACGAAAAAACAAACATAGCCTTCCTCAGCATTCTGTTCCTAGGATATGAGCGTCAAGTGAAAAGAAGAGCCAAGCGCCACAATTCTTAGAGAAATGTGCACAGTTAGAAACACCGAATATGATTAAGAAACTCCAATCATTATTGGGTTTCTTAAATTTTTGCAGAACTTACATTCCAGATTAAGCTACACGCATAAAAACTTTATATGACTTAATACGTCCCAACTTTTCAAGTAAATTCTGGACAATTGAATATACACGCATTCTTCGAGAGTTGTAGACAGCCATGCTTGCGGCACAACATTTACACACAAGGGACAACAAAACACATTTGGTCATCAGAGTAATAGCTGGGGCCATCGGTTTCACCTATGTGACATTTAATGACGGTGAGACACTCCCGATTGCATACAAATCGCACTTGTACTCAGCGGCAGAACAACGCTTTGTTCCCTCTGAGAAAATTCTCACTGCTGTACAAAAGACCTCTTGCCCAAGGAAAACGCATTATCATTGTTTCTCCGATCCCAGGCCTAGAGGCTGTTACAAAAGCTAGCGTTCCAAACACAAAAGCATTACATCCACGCTGGATACAATGGGCTACGTCTCTGACAGCCACTGATGTAGACTCCATTTTTGACCCAAAGCTACAAACTCAGGAATTTCTACAATATGAAATAGAATATCCAGTTCCAGCAAATACTTTGCCTATTGATCAGCATCATAGAGTCATGTACACTGATAGCTCTGCACAACCTGCAATTGGAACTAAACATCAGTATTCTGCGGCTTGCGCAGTTGTAAGTGGCTACATGGAGGGCGATACATTTTGTCCTCTACATACCTGTACACAGACCCTAGGGGATTGTACAGCACAATTGGCTGAGCTAAAAGCTCTGCTGATGGCACTGGAACACACAGATCCTGCACAGCCTAGGCTGATTGTTTATGATTCATATTACTGTGTCCAGTCCTTTAATGAATACCTGCATTATAGGCGCCAGAATGGGTTCAGAGATTCCAAAGGCAACACCATTAAACACAGACTACTGTGGGGGAAAGTAGCTGACCTGAAAGAGACGCTACCGAATGTCCATGTCGTACACATACTTGGACACCAGCGAGTTGGAATACACGTTGCTAGAAATACACTGGCTGGTTAAGCCGCAAAGTCAGCAGTGGCTGTGGCCACTGTAGCTGCAGTGACTCGTTTGAGTTCAAAACCGGACGCAGACATTTGGGCTGCCGTGACAGCTACGGCCGATGGTACGCCCTATCCTAAAGGATTTCCTAACAAATATCACTATTGTATGGCAGGTATGCTGAACACTGAGTTTAAGATACCAGGCGTAGGTGTACGAGACATCCCCAACAGACATAAGATCACAATTAATTAAAGCAGCACAGGAGGGGGTGGCATCTGCCCATGCTTGTGTGGCCGCTACAATTTCGATCTTGTAGGCCTGTTATTGGTGGCCAGGTCTCTACAAAGAGACCAAGCAGTATGTCCTTTGTTGTGACATCTGTCAACAAATCAAAGTTTCCACTGCCAAGCACCCGCCGCAGACACCGCTCTTAATTTCAAACAAACCATTACAATGTGTGTACGTGGACCATTGTGGTCCCTTAACACCTGATAGTGCATACAAATATATTTTAGTCGCTGTTGATCCATGAATCAGATTTGTATGGGTGTGGCCACAATGCTCGGCTGACGCTCGGACTGTTATTAAAGATTTGCGGGTCTTTATCAGTACATATGCAGTTGCGCCTTTCCATTCGGACCAGGGCCCTGCTTTCGCTTCAAGGGCATTCAGGGATGCCATGGCTTCATTGGGGGTCCAACTCCAGTACTTGTCTCCATTTCATCCCGAGGGAAATAGTGTCATGGAGCGATTAAACTGTGATTTAAAGCAATCCTTAACAGCCAGAGTCTTAGGTACCGGTCGTAGTTGGCTTACTTACCTGTATGGAGTCCAGAGAGCACTAAATAACCTGCCTAGAAGGTCCCTGGGGGGTCGTACTTCATATGGTGCCTATTCGGAACTGAAATGTATGTTCCGGATCTTGATGGTCCTGGCGTGGAGGCAGCAGAAACACCTTTTGACATAAATGAACATGTCACTGTCTTACAGGACTTACAACAGTTCTGTGATGATAATTCTTCCAAAAGTGCCTCCTCCACAGGAATCAAGGATGTGCCTGTAACACCTACCGGCTGGATTCCCAGAATTGGGGACCTTGTACGTGAAAAAGTCACAGTAAAAAAGGAATTTAACCCTTCTTATCGACCACCAGTCCCTGTACTAGGGATACACGGTACCAGAACTGTTATTCTACCACCGTTGGCAGGTGCCAAGGAAAATCGTTTTGTCTCCATTGACAATGTCAAACTACACCATGTGGCCGATCCTGCACAGCTGACCAAGAGGAACATCCAGTAGTTCCCGAATCCCTCTCACTCCTGGCGAAGACGTTCCTCTACAAGTTGTTTATACCAACACCAACACCTCTCCGAGCATGGGGAGGGTGGAAGATGATCTTGCATTAGATCCACTAAAGTCAACAAATTTAGAAACTTTTGTCCAAGTCAACTCGACTCAAACACAAATGGATGGTGCTATCTATAGTGTGCCACCGCAAGAAACACCAACTCCACCACTGGCAATGCCTACGCCATTTGCAAGAACTGCCTCTGGTTATTTTGCCGACTTCAATGATGATTTCTCAGACTCATTCGCCTCTTCGACAGCTGATCTGTCAAGTACACGTAAGCTAACAAACTGGCTTAAATTAACGTATTTTATTTTTCCATGGAATTATCTATGGCTCTCTTTGAATGTTCTAGCCTTTCAACTTTGGATTGGTTTTGACATTTCCTTTTTCCTGTTAATACATGGTCATTTTTTACCTGAAAGATCGACAGTTGAACTGGTGGAGGAGGTTTTGAAACCACATTTTTCTTCACATAAAGTCCAAAGAGATTTATCCTTTGTGAACATTTCTGTGGTGCCAATTCCTGATGGGATTGTTTCGGACAAAGTAATGTTTGATATATATGGTCCCACGGAAGCTATTCAAATACCGTATGTGTTCAAATTATCAATGAATGATATAGTGATACCAGGCATTGTTTCTGATGATTGGGATGTGAAAACAGTTGATTCCATGATGACTGATTTGCAATATTATACTGTATTTGAAAATGAAGATGTTTACCAATTTAAAGAAAATTATGGTGATATGTTTTGGTATAATTACTATGGGCACCATTTCATACATAGAGCGAGCAGTTCAAAAACTGTATTTAATTACACGAAATGGGAACATTGCCCAACTCCACCTCAAGGGAGTTCCAAAACATATTCTGAAAAATTTGCTTATTTTTCTGGGCACAATCAAAAGAATGCTGAGTCATATTATTTTAAGGTACCACCTACTAAGGATATACACATGTTATTGACCAATACGAAATGTATATATTTGGAATTCTTTGTTTCCTGGTTATCGATAGAAGGCTATGAATATTGGTCCAAATCAATTGATCTGAAAAGTGGCTGGGGAACAATAAATTGGCAAATTAAGGGAAAAGAAACATTGTTTAGAGCATGCCTCATTCCTGTACAAATGATCTTTTTAAATGAAACAGTGCAACAAATGAGTTGTTTAGACTTAGCAACAATCAGGGAATTAAACATGCCCAGTATACCTGCCCCAGCAAACGTTTACACATGGCAAAAATATACGAATGCAACTGAAGATGAGCTCGATGAGTGGGTCCAGAATGGTACATTTAATGCTTCACTGACACGTCCAGGCGGGTGGTTATTGTGGCCAATAGATACCAATGGGTGTCAATAATGTTTTATTAACTCCTCAGGGGTTTTAGGACGAGTAGGCCAGACCCTCGCTATATATCACCAGAGCATGCAGATATAATTACAACATAAGTGTGGGAAAATTATGGCAACAGTGGCTAAAATCATCCTCACTGAAAGCGGTTGGAGAACACCTCAATCTCATGTCTAAATCCACTGACTTACAAGAATTCTTGTCAGGCCCAAGAAAACCACGTAAGAAGGGTTTTTTATATGCAGTATACAATGAGATTTGGAAACTTTCCCCACAAGATGCTGCTGCCCGGTTAAGGCAAATAGACCAGGAACATTTTAAAAAGGCATTAGCTGTTGTGGATAATGGGATTAACACTTTGTCCGACCGGATATACACCATTAATAATATTGTCTCTTCTGCAATAGACATTATACAATCCGATAAGTCTTCCTTACACCATGGACAGAGTCAGACCTGATCCATTATGCAGTTGGGTTGGACGCTTCAAACATTGAAGGCGTGTCGCGTTCCATGGCAGCACGTCAGTGCAAGGGAGATATTTTCTTCTTTTAATCTAACGCGACAACAACAACTAATGGCTAAGAAGGAAGCGACTTATGTCATGCTTAACATCGAGAAATTAGAAACGTTGCCTTATACCGTGGCCAAAATACCATCGGCTGAGTAGTTAATACACGGGGTTATTAATCTGCCTATTTCCACACTACAATTCACCTCCTGTTTAAAACACATTCCGGTAGACAGATATGAAAAACTGGGAGATAGTTACATTCATGAGGTGTGGGAGCTTCCCTTCTCATCCAAATGCTTCAATGGAATAAAAGAGGTCTTTCTTAGCAGTAGTGAATGCAAGACTTCAGTCAGCCAGTCGATGATTTGTAAACAGCTGTCCTTGCATGGGGCGTGTAACGCCTCGGCTGCAAACTTGGCTTGTTATCTTAAGGGAGTCCCAGTCCCTTTGATTAGACCCACTTTCCAGGTGCTTTCAAACGACAGCTACATGCTTCTCAATAGTGAAGGCTGTTGTGGCATTCGGGCCGGAATAGTTTACGTTGTTTCGGTCTCTAAGGTCATTACATGCTGTGGGAACGGACTGTTTCCCCCCATTAAATTTAAGGAGGTAGCTGATATTTGGCCTTACATTGCTACTTCAAACGTGAATTTTGACAAGTTGAGTAGACTCAAGGCTTTGCTGTTTCAAAAGCATGTGGCCATTACATCTGTGCGCGAGACATATGCACTTCAAGTGGAAGGTCATCAGCAGAAATACAGTCCCTGTTAAACACGAACTTTCCGAGTCACTTTGGTGAACTCGTGGGACGAATATTTAATGCATCCAGCACAACTGGAATCGCACAATTTTTCAAAGCTGTTGGTTCTGGTTTCGTTCACACCTTCTCCTCCATATTCGTTTTGATACCTTCAGCTATGCACTCAATTTTCGGTAGTATTTTTTGGGGATTTCCGATAACTTTGGCTTTATTAGCCGGCATCCTAGAGTTGCTGTTGTTTTTTGCACAATGGCTGTCCCGTCGCAACAAGGAGAAATGACGGCACTCCCATCAGCGCAGGTGTGTCGTGAGCGTATGATACAGCATTTTGGAGCAACACTCCTGGAGCCATTGGAGTGTGACTGGTCTTTGTCATTCAGACCAGTTCTGTATTGTGTGCCGCCCATGTTTTGGTGCCTCTGGTGCTCTTTCGAACATGCACTGAAAATTTGTCTTTCACAGCAGTGCCCCCCAGCAATAGATGCTGATCTGTTGATGTTCTCGCTGAGGGTTCATTACCAGACATGCGCACTGCGGTTGCTAATTATGAGTTACCCTTCCTGGAGGAAGTTGCTGACAACTCATCAATGGGCACTCCACAGGATGCTGCCTTGGTTGACACTGGGGCTCTGGAACACACTTGCTCCTTGATCATTTTTGGTGCGGACTTTCCAGTTCTGACATCTGCCGAAGTGGAAGATCTCCTGTTCTCCATGGCTCGTACCTAGTTTGGAACTTTTCTAAATTGACATGTCTTTTGAATTCGGTTATAAGTCACATGCTCATGTTTTAAATTGCCACGTAGTATGCTTGTGTTTCCTTTTAACTTGTCAAAATTGACCTGTTTTTTATATAGGTTGAGCTTTTAGCAATAAAATTTTAGTTTTGGCTTTGAACCACTTTCAACCGACAAGGGGAGGGTGTTGTGTAGCCATTATAGTTATAGCTTCATGCACGTTAGTTTAAAGCACTAGGCCGCTCTGCACTTTGACCTAGATATATTTTATTCGGCTTCGCATTGTTATTTTTACAATAACCAGTCTTACAGTCTTGTTTTATTTTCATCTATCTAACTGTTTTTGCTGAGCCCAGCACTGTGTTCTCAAACAAGACATTCTTGATCACTTTGTGCTTCAGTCAAGGTTACAGTTTGGTACATTGCCGGTGAACGTGGTAGAAGTTTAGTCTCCAACATTCGTAGAAAATACACATCCTTACGTAGGGACATTTTCTTAGAACATCAGCTGTGTTATTATAAAAACACTTCGTAGTCCCATTACACGTTAGAGGGAGATTCCAACCAGGGAACCACGACTGTATGCTGACTGCTGAATGCTTCGCTGCAGATGCTAACGCAGACCACAGGTCTTTGCTCAGGTATGAGGGTTGATGTCCTCCCAGGGGAACCTGAAAGACAGAATTAGAGCTTAACATGCTGTGCTCAGATTATGACTTAGATAGGAAATAGTCCATCAATCCTAATGATAATATGATAGCGTTATTCTTATGCTTCACTCTCCTCGTCACCATTTTCATATTGTCATGTAGTGTCGTCCTGGTTATTGCAGCTCACGCTTTGCTATCTAAAATGCAGTTGTTTTATTGAACCAGTCATTAAAACTTATACTGCTTCTTATTGTAATTTATATATGAGACTGAATTCTGAATGAGAGAACAGGATGCGACCTGAGTGACCACGCCTTCCCTGAGAAGCCTAATATGTCATGTGCTCAGCTGCCCAATCAATCCTATCTTCTGGTAGAGATGAGGAACTGCTAGTTAGCCAGCGCAAAACCTGGATTTAGGGTGACAGGTGTCACCCACAGTGGGTCAGACTCAGTCTCCTACACCGTGGACGATCTTGCTGCTCAAAATCCAGTAGTCTCATTAAAATAATGGAGCCTACATGACAGAACCTTCCCCCTGAGGTCGTTCCACTCTTCCTGATTTCCTTCCTTGTGCCTGGATAGCTGCCTACAGAATTGACCCTGTCAACTATTCTTTGCTACAACTCCTGTTTCCTGGCAATTGATGTTTGCTGGACCTGAGCTCCAAACAGGTGTGGCTCTACTCTGATAATTTTATCCACCATGACCTTCAACTCCTCATCCATGAAACATGGGTGTTTTCATGGGAACATGGTAGAGGTGGTGAAGACGGTGTGGATGTGTTCAAAGATGAAAGGCTGGAGTAAAAGGTAAGTGGTCAGGTATAGGTGCTGTGATGTGAGTGGGTGACAGTTGTTGTGGATTGTGTGTGGTAGTAAAATGTGTGTTGTGTATGTTGTGCAGGTGTGTGTTGTGGGCATTGTGAAATGTATGTGGAAGCCTTATATTGGTTTTCCTATGTTTGTGTACGATTTTGCTTGTCTGTGGCTGTGTGTGGCGTTCAAGTTGCAAAGGATTGTGAGTTGTGTTGGGGTGGGTTATATAGTGGAGTGTGTAGGTGTGCAGTGTGTGTGTGAATGCATGTCAGGTGTGGGGTATTCAAACTATCCAATGTGGTGCTGTGTTCATTGTGCTGTGGATTGAGTTCACGTTGGTTTACACCGCCAATGGCTTTCTGCCATGGAAATACAGCTGTTATGATTTGTGGATCCTAATCTGATAGATGAATTTCTGTTATACTGGCGGTGCTGGTAGTCAGACTGCATCTTTGCCGTCCTCCAATGTCCTTTCGGTATCAGGAATTTGGCTGTTTTTTGGCAGACTTCTCATTGGTTCTCTTAATACGGCAGTCGGGGTGCCGCCAACATGACGCTCTTTTGGTGGCCGCCACTGTGGCTGTCTTACCGTCAGACCGCCGAAGTTGTAATGAGGCCCTTTGTCTAGCCTTAAACTTAGGGGCTCTCCTGAGGTTCCTGGGCGTGGGCTTAGTTTAAATAGTGAGTCTCTGAGTATGTCTGTGAGTGGTGCATAGGTTTCTGAGGCTACATGAGCCTGTCTCTGAGTCGGTCTGTGAGTGGGTGTCTGAATTTCTAAGTGGGTTTGTAACTGGGTACATGAGTGTCAGAGTAGGCCTAAAGTCGGTACATGAGTCTCTGAGGAGGTCTGTGAGTGAGTGTATGAGTTTCTGAGTGGGTCTATGAGTGAGTACATAAGCCTCTGAGTGAGTCTGTGAGTGGGGCTGTGAGGGTGTATGAATGTCTGAGAGGGTCTGTGAGTGGGTGTATCAATGTCTAAGTGGATCTGTGAGTGGGTACATCAGTGTCTGCGTGGGTCTGTGAGTACAAGAGTCCATGGGTCTGTAAGTGGGTGCATCTGTGAGTGGGTGCATGAGTGTCTGTTTGGGTGTGTCAGTAGCTGTGTGAGAGACTTGGCTGCAATGGAACCTCACCCTGCCCTTTTATCCAAAAGGAGTCCACAGCTTTGCACAAAATATCTACCCCAGTGGAGTTCTTGTTGCCTCTTTGGGTAAATATCCGGTATGTATTCTGCACCACAGCTGTGTAATGTAGCACAAGGAAATGTCATCAGTGATCTTGTGTGCTTCTTGGCAACATGATTGTTCCTGGTGCGTCTTTCTTTAGAATTCTGTGATAACATGAATCCTCCTATAGAGAGGCCAACAAGATTACAAAGACATAAATCTCCACCAATCCAGGGTCATTCCATTCATCTATATGAGGTGAGTGCTTCTTTGTTTTTGTGGAGATGTCTTCATATTCCTCAGAATCAAGAATGCACAACCAAAATAGTTTGCACTTCCAGGTGATTTGCACATTCGCATACTCATAGCAATTTAAAGGGAGAACCATGGACTCTGCTTTCACCAGGAGAGGACATGAAAGAAGCCACTCCTCACAGTCACATGCAGATTGCGCTCCAATTGATCACAGATGTATTCACCTCCACGAAGGCATTTAGGCCCTCATTTTGAACATGGCGGGATAGCCAGCTGCCAACCATGTTGGCGGTCGACGGAAGACCTCCAGTGGTGGTGGCAGGCATTCTGCCATATTGTGACACATGGAGACTCAACCTCATTGATGGCAGTGAGGGCCACCATGCGCCATGCTGGCGGTCAGTGACGGGGGTGGATGCTGCTCCACCCTCACCGCCACGTCAGTCCAGACACCACCACGCCTATAATGATGCATTCATGGGCATGGCGGTGTATGGAGGTGCAGCAATGCAGGCAGAGCAGCATCCTAGGAGCCCGTTCCCTCCCGGAGCAGCACCACAGAACAGGTAGGTGCTGCCCGAGAGGGAAGGGGGGGTGGGGGTGTGTTGAGTGAGTGAGTGCCTGCATGGGGGTGTGCGTGTGTGTTTGGGAAGTGGGATGTGTGTCTGCATGTATGAATGCATGTGTGCATGTTGGAATATGGGTGCATATGGATGTGGGGGGTTGGGGCTTGGGGGGACCTGTATGGAGGTGGGGGATTCGGGGATGGTGAGAGGGGGTTGGCAAGGGCCTACAGGGAGATTGGAGGGAGGAGGGATGGGGGTCAGTTTTCGGAGTTCAGGGGGTGGGTGTGGGGGCAGTTCTAGGGGCTTGGGGGTGGGGGTTGTGGCAAGGGGGGGCCTGGCGTGTCACATACAGGTGACAGGAATGAGAATTCCTGTTACCTGTATGCTTTCCGCAAGGGATTACCTGGCAGGGGATCCCGCCAGGAAATCCCTGGTGGAAACAGAAACATTATCCCACCACCGGTCTGGCCTCCACCGCCGGGTCGAAAGTGCCAACCATCAGCCCAGCAGTCGAATCTCTACTGTGTTCATCATATGGCGGTCTCAACCACCATGCCGTTTGCGGTAATGACTGCCACTGCCAGCAGTGCGATCATTACCGCCATGTTTATAATGAGAGCCTTAGATTTTAATAGCAGAGAGGGGGTCAGGTGGCCCTCCTCCCCGGACTGACTCAGCCCCCGGGACCCTAACCCCCGGGGCCCATTGTTAAAAAATATTACCTTTAATTGTGGAGGGGCCATGCAGCCCCTCCCCTGGTTAATTTCAGCCCTGACGACCCCATCACTCGGCCAGGTCTCCTGGGTGCCCCCCCATGGTAACCAGTCAGAATCGTTGGGGGCTGCAGAGGGAGCCTGAATGCTCTGTGGTCCCAGCTGGCTCCCAACCTCCTGGTGGAACCAACACTGCTCTCACACACAGGGAGCTGCTACACATCTAGGTCCCTGTGTGTGAGAGCAATCCTATAATCTGCTTCTCTTCAGGCAGGGAAACAGACACAAATTCTGCTCCCAGCAAGCAAGAGCTCTTTGACAGCTCTCACTTCCTGGGAGTGGAGTTCATGTTTACTCTGACTTGTCAGGAGCTGTCAAAGCCAGGTCAGAGCAAACAGCTATGTCCTGGGGTGGACACCCAGGGACATAGCAGGAGCTGGCCCTGGGAGGTGGTAGTCCCTAGGGCCATAATTGGCTCCAGAAGGGGGGCAGTGTGGTCCCCCTCCTTCTCTGAGCATGGGTTGGCCCTGGGGCTGTATATTGTCTGGGTGGGGGGTAAGCCCTGGGGAGGTGGTGGTCACCAGGACTTCTAAAAAGACCAGGGGGGGGTCTGCAGCCCCCCCTCCTAGTATGAGCATGAACCAGCTCCAGGGAAGTGGTGGTCCCCGGGGCCTTAAATGGTCCAGGAGTAGGCCATGTAGTCCTTTCCTTGATTATACACAAAGCCCTGGGAAGGTGGTGGTCCCCAGTATTTCTTAGAAGCCTGGGAGTGGGGCCCACCCTCAATTATTAAAAGCAAAGCCCCAGGGAGGTGGTGGTCCCTGGGCCTCAATGAGCCATTAGAGAGGTACCCCGTGCAGCCCCCTCCTTTTAAAAAAAAGATATGACCCTGGGACCTGGCCCACCCAGGTCCTCTATTCAAATGAAGTGGTGGGCCTGCGCTTGTTTTAAAAAAAAACAAAATCTCGATCCACAGATAAACTGGAATTTTAAGCGGAAATTTTGAAAAATGCTTTTTTGCCCTGGTGCGGTCCCCCTGGGACCACAACACACGATGGAAGGGGTCAGGGTGCCCCTACACTGCCCCACTTTCTTTTTATTTGCATTTGTTAGGGGACTCAGCTGGCGCTGAGGCCCAAGATGTCTGCCAAAGCTTCCTTGTTGAATTGTTGGCAGTCAATCAGATTTCAGCACAAGATCAGGAGTGTTCACGGAGCCTTTGTGTCCGTATATATACAAATTTATTTTTTCTTTGGTATCTCCAAAACTCCTGAATGGAAGTACACCAAAGAACAAAAAGGGTTCTTTCTGGACCAAGAGCTACTTTTCTACCAAATTTGGTGTAATTAAGTCTAGCTGTTTGGGCTGTAGTCGTGTTCAACATCCCTATGGAAAAATTCATAGGAAACACGTTTTGGGACCCCCCTTATTCTCAGGCCCAGCTTGACAGATCACCCTGAAACTTTCCAGGTAGAGCTGAAGAGAGAGTCACATTTTTTGAGAAAATTTTGTGAAGATTCATCAGCCGATGCCAAAGATATAGGCAAGTCAAAAAACACTTTTTTTTGGAGAAACCAGGTCCTTTCTATAACTACCTAGTGGCTACTGCCACTAGGTAAAATATATATATATATATATATATATATATATATATATATTCAAAATAAATATTTAAAGTCGCGTTTAGTCTGCGTACTACACGGCAGACTCCGGTAGGGTCGTGAACCCTTAAATCCACCTACCAAATTGTTTCTTTACAAAAAGAAACACTGCAGTCACTTCCTTCAGTCCACAGATTTAATCAGGCAAAAACACGAAAAAAAGGCATTAATACCATCCTCCGACGCGTTTCAGGAGACTCTGCTCCCTTGTTCACGGAAATACGATGAGGGCTACTTCCATTTCCATTTTAGCTTTAAACATAAATATGGAAAACGGACTACAATCATTTCAAAATAATGGCGGCCATCTTTAAATATGTTATTCCATCTGTGAATACTATAATACATATGAAACAAAATGCTTACTATCACCTAAACGCGTCGGAGGATTGTATTAATGCCTTTTGTTAGGTGTTAGGAGACCTGTGGACCCATTTCCATGGTTAAACACCATGGAATAAGTCCACAGGTGCCCTCCCCAAGCCCGAGAAACACCCCCGCCCCCACCAGAGGGACACCAGAGGATGGGGGACACCATCCCAGGTAGGCCTGGGTATTTTTTATTTTTATATTTTTTGCCATCAGGGGTCCTAACTTGGGGCTCCCTGCATGGCACAGGGTGCAAGGGCCATGGCCAGTGGACACTTGTCTCCTGTGCTGGCCATTGGGGTGGTGGGCCAGAAAATGGCACTAGTCTGGTTAGAGGCATTTTTTTTTTGCCTCTAATCAGGCTAGTGACATTTTTTGACGCACAATCCCCTTCTTCCCTACCGCCGCCCCCACCCGGCAAGCGTCTTCTTTTAAGACGCTAGCCCAAATTTAGTGCCAGCTTGCGCCATTCCTTTAATATGGCGCCCAGCTGGTGCTGTGGAATGGTGCAAGCCGGCTCTATACTTTTAACCGCAAAACTGCGTTTGGGCAGTTATGCTACAAAACGTATAAATCAGTCCCTAAATGTGCCAAATGGTAATACACATTAGATGCTATATTTTCATAAAGGGATCCACAGCTGGATTTCATGGGTCTGCTTGGAAGTTCATTGATTTGTGTATTTTTGGGAAAACATATTGCTGGAATGACCGTAAATTCATTCATCAGGAATTGGAGTTCATCTTCATTAATCAATGTTTCATCACACCACTGTTTTAAAATTTGATTGAGTTTTGTTATTAATTTGCTCATGGGGTTCTCTTTCAGGATTAAATCAATTTCCATCTCAGTAAGCTGTTGATAAGCCTCACTTGTGTAGTCCTGTTTATCTAGAATGGCTATGTTCCCTCCTGTCAGCTGGTTTGATTTATATTGAATTTTGTGTAATTAGATGTACTAGGGCTTTACGTTCTCTTGTTATATTTTCCTTTCTTCCTTTATGGTGTTTGTTCTTCAATTTATCCAAATCTATTGTAAACTGGTCAATAAAAAAATATATTTTGTTGCCAGGAGTTAATGTAGAACAAAATTTAGATTTGGGTTTTAACTTGCTATATTTGTGTTGATCAGTTTTAATGTTTAAGTGTTCAAGTATCTGCAATTCAGACATGCCCTCTTCCTCTAGATTATACATCAAGTCAAAACAGGTCTTCACATCCTGGACCTGTTCCATGATTAGACTGGTTTCTTATTGCCTTGTAAATCGTTTTTCAGTGCTCTATGTTTATCCTTTCTTGGAGAAGAATTTAGCTTGCTTTAACTTCCTCACACATTTGTATGTGTCCATCTTCAATTCAGTATAGTCAAAATGTATTTCCAGACAGAAGAATAGTCCCTTATTTAATAGTCACTTTTCATCCATTGTGAGTTGCTATTTTGAGAGATTCGCCACTAAGTTGTCCTCTGTTTCTCCTGATGTTTCTCTTAGTCCCAGAGTTGAAATCTCTTTTTTTCCGGTGACTTCTTCTGCTTTTTCGATGTTTGTTGTTGAAGAGCGGTCTCTTCCCCACCCTCAACCTCGTCCTCTGTTCCTTTGATGTGTGTTGTTCGATGTAAAGTAGTTGCATTTCTTCTCAAAAAAGTTGTCATTGATGGATCTCCCTCATTTGCTTCAACATCAGATTCACTAATAGTTTCATTTGACACAGTGATTCTGATAGCTTTCCTGATGCATATTGTTTTTAAGGTTGTTAAAGCATTTCACAATATTTAATTTTGTGTCATTCAGGTAATCTTGCTCATCTCTAATTAATTTTCTCTGTTTCTTAGCTTCCACTTCTGCTTCATGTTTATCGAACCTCTCTTCCATGGCTTGCCAACATTTTTTTACTCTCTTCCTCTGCTGCCATTTTACCAAATATTCTCCTCCAATTCTTTAATTGCTTTGTGTAGCACAATTTTCAGTTTCTCGTACTTAATAATTATTAGGATCATATTTCTTGAAAATTGCATGCTATCCTCATCCCATTTCTGTAACATCTCAGGTTTGGTGTCTGGGTGATTGGGTAATGTGACAATCCTCAGACCACGAGGAACCCTTCCTACTTCTATGTATTTTTCTCGTGTTATGGCACCCCAACCCTTTGTAATTTCCTTTTTAGCAGTCTTTCCAACTGAGAGAACAGTTGTTTTAGTGTTTGTTCATTCTCCTTTGTATCCTCACTCATTCTTCCCCTCTTAGACACTGTGGCCCATATTTATACTTTTTGACGCAAAACTGCGCTAACGCAGTTTTGCGTCAAAAAAATTTGCGCCGTCTAACGCCATTTGGATGCGCCGTGCGGGCGTCAAATTTATACTTTGACGTACGGCGGCGCAACCAACAGGTGGGCGTCAGGATATTGTGACGCACACAGCGGCGTCAAGTCGTAAGGAAAAACCACGTAAAGGCGACGCACATCACCGTGGGCCGATTTACGACAGCGCAATCGTGAAAGCGCTGGTTTTTCACACGCAATTGCGTCAAATTCTAGCGCGAAAACTGCAGTGTTACCAGAGAGCCAACATGGATCCCAGTGGACACAACAGAGCCCAGGATGATGACAGCAGACCAGGAACCAGCCAAGAGGTCCCACAAACAAACCAGGATAATCAAAAAAAGAAAAGAAAGTGTCGCTTCAGTGAAGAGGAGCAGGAAATCCTGGTGAGAGAGGTGACGGAACACCAGCACCAACTTTTCATAACATCCAAATTGCCACTCAGTAGGAGAGAGGCCATATGGAAGCAAATAGTGGACAAGATCAACAGTGTGGCTGAAGAACGCCGCACAGTCACTGAGTGTAAGAAACGCTGGCATGACTGTAAACGCAGGACCAAAGAGAAAATGGCCAGGAACAGGAAGGCAGCAATGCAGACTGGAGGGGGGAGTCCAGCACAACAGGAGGCCCTGGACCACATGGAGGAGATGGTTGCAGCCGTCATCCCCGAGGAGATCGTCACAGGGATTCAAGGGCAGGACAGTGCAGACTACCAAGACACAATGCACATGCAGGGTAAGTCGCATGGGGAATTATAATGCACTAATGTTAACTGCAACCAGGGGGGGAATACCTACTACACAATGCATGTAAGTCAGCATATACATAGAGTGGCATGGGTAAAGGAGCACAGTAGGGGGGCATGCCTAGCACACACTGAAGCTGGGGCACCACCAAACACAGCAACAAGTACAGCCCCATGGGGACATCCTGTAAGTACAACAATAGAGCCAAGGGAAAGCAGCGACAGGTAGGAAGGCCACTACAGCAAACTCACATCCAGGCACTTGTTTTGTAAAATCTATCCTACAGCAACTAGGTCCCTATCAGTAACCCAGTAGGCAAAGCAACAACTGCAATGTAACTGCCACAACACCTTACAATAACGCCTCTCATCTCTGTGCAGCTACAGTACCAAATGGCAGCAACCTCCCCATGGAATATACATACACAAATTAGGGGGTGACATTGACATCCGCAACAAGTCAGTGTAAAAATACAAACGCTCCAGTACACTCAAATGCCCAATGTCCATACCTGACACATACATAAGCCAAAGTAAACAGCAATAGGACCCACACAGCACCAACCACACACACATGCTGCATACGTCAGGGTCCCTCACATGCCTGGATAACAAGGCTACATCACTAATGTCATACTGCTCAGACAACACCTGAGGAGGAGACATAGGCAACTGGTCACTCCAACACACCTGCAAAGTCTGACAAACAAATCGGACCTTCATACGATAAACAGGCTTATACAATCAAACACACATGACCCACCTTCATCTTCAAACATCAACAATGTTTACATCCACACCACATCCAAACATGAACATGCATAGGAAATGGCACGGAACATGTACACTGCATGCAATGTGAATCAAAAGTGAATGGGGCAGGTCCTGAGAGGCAAGTGTGTTGGCAGGGCACTCACAACACCCACAGTCAGTCAATGTGTATTCTGGCAAGTGTAATGTATACTTTGCGCATTAGCCTCAGGCTGTAGGCCTTTCTGCACCTTACCCTGAATGTACTCTTACGCATATGCTCACATCTAAGAGCCTCTGAGCACTTTGCACTACATGCTTCTCATTGGCCTTCCTATCAGGAAATATACCAAATACCCAGTCCTAGGGTGTTGTTAATAAGTCCAATCACACTGTTTTGCCTACATCTGCACTGGAGTGTGCCAGAACAGATACACTCTGTGCCCCAGTCAAGGATACAGTCTGGTACTTTGCGGATAGATGGGGTAGGGGTTCTGATTTGCCATTCCTGCGTAGGGAAACTATCTCATCACCATGACTTATGACTTATAAAATCACTTCCTTGTCCCAAGACACACAAGAGGGAGTCTCCAAACAGAGAAACACCAGACGCTGCCTGCCTTGCTGCAGATGCAAAACCAGATCACAGGCCATTGCTCAGATATGACGGATGAAGTCTCCCCAGTGATTCAGACAGGCAGGCTAGAAGCTTAACATGCTGTGCTATAAATAGAACAAGCAGAGGGAGAGTACAAACTGTTAGGCACCATGATAGCTTTCGACCAATGTCTTACTCTCCTGCTGACTATTTCAAGTCTACCATGTTGAAGTATTTGGGTTATTGTGGCTCACACCTAAATATAGACAAGTCAGTTGTTCAAAGAGATCATCATATGAAACAAATACTGTCTTTGACTTTTGTGTATGAGTTCATACTGGAAAAGAGTGAAGATGTTGGGATCTGAGTGACCACAACTTCCCTGAAAAGTTCCAAAGATGTCATGCGCTCGGATGTATAATCATTCCTTTGCTGTGGGAGACATGAGCCAATGCTAGTTAGCTAGAGCAAAATGAAAGAATCAGGGTGACAGAGTCAATTAAAAGTGGGTCAGACTCAGTCCATCACACCATTAGCTATCCTGCTGCCTCGTAAGCAAGTCAGCTCAGGTCGGATAATGAGAACACACCCTCGAAAATGTCTCTACATAAGAATAGTTAATCACGGAGGGACTAGTAGGACACAAAGATGCCTATTCACAAAATGTTACAAAGCAACACCTAGCGGCAATTAGGCAGACAAGTCTGGTAGCTCCACATCACACATGTGACACACAGGTGGGCCATAGGCCTACAACAATGCCCATATGAAGGACAGCAGATACCCAGAAAAAAACAGACACCAAAGATAAGGCATCCAAACGCCTGTAACTGTTTGCAAACTTGTTACAACACAGACACACTAATTGTACCCTGTTTCATTGCAGAGGAACATGGATCTCCTGCCGATATGCCTGACCCTGATTTCCCTGATGACATCGATGACGACCCCATCAACCTCTCCCCACAAACCCTCAACATGGTCTTAGGAAGCCTCCAAACCCCACCTTCAGTCCCAAGGAGGAGCCCAGAAGAAGCAGCCACCCCAGTAGACCCACCTGCCACCCCAAATGTAATACCTGCCAGCTCCAACACAGCTGAGGACTCCGACGACACTGGAACCAGCTTTGAAAGAACCGTCGTTGGGGTCCAGCGGGAGCTGGCCAAGGAGGTGCGGGTGGGGATGCAAACTATGGCAGCCAGCCTTGAGAGGGTGCGTTCGTGCATGATCCCTCCTGCTGATCAGACAGCTGTGATGCAAGCACTAACATCGCACATGCAGGAACTTGTAGAAACTCAAAAGCAAATCGCCACAGCTGTCATCCAGTTGACGGAACAACTAAGAATGCAAGCCAGTCAACGGGTGCACGAATGCAACATCGAACCCCTCAGGGCTGACCTGGCTGCCTACCATCGGGATGTGGCTGCCATTCTGAGAAACCAGCAGGCCCTCCTTGCTGCAGTATTGCCCTTCCTAAGTCCACAGGGACTAGCCCCCGGGATGTCTGCGTCCATGTCTTCTAACACTGAGGTGTGTGTTGCCCCTTCACAACCAACAACAACAAGGACAGAGGAGGCAACACACACATCAGAAGAAGAAGACGTGGAACAGATAACCTTCACACGGAGGAGTACCCGGAAGCCCTAGTCCCTGCACCATGGCCTACTCTGACCAAGGTCCTGCGTTTAGTCAAAGCCCAGTTTCTGAACACCTACACTCAATGACTGTTTGGCAATCCACTGTTTGACTTGTCCACATTGCCAGTGAATGTCTCTCTCCTACAATTTGGTAATCCTGTCCCTCTGCACTGACACCTTCTATAGGCTCACCAAGAAATGATGCCCCAGAACGGACTCTGCCAAAATGTTGAATGGACAATTTGCACTACAACACCTGTAAATAAATCGCACTTGCTCACCTATTGTGTCTCTGTGTCATTTCACACTTCAACTGTGCAGTACCTAACTCCAAAGTGGCTGTGTGGCAACCCTGTTGAATCTCTATACTACTGTCCTGATGTCATATATTCAGATCCATCTGTGCATTGGCCAGGATTGCATCATAGCCCTACCATACTGAGGGAAATAACTGAGGAAGGAACTAAGCACACACAATCATGCTGTGTTGGTCAGAATGATGCACCATCTATCGCTATTCCAGAGAGCAAATGGTGTCTGGGAAATGTAGGCTCCATGCAAGACTTAAATAAGAATGGATGCCGCTTAATGTAATGAATCGTGTACAAATCACACTGCATTAACTTCCCTTACAGAGTAGGCTTCCATGAAGGAAATTCATGCTGCTTCAGTACACACATGATGTAGCTCAGCAATGAAAGCAGCAATACATGAGTGTGAACAACTCCTCATCTACAAAGATCTCCCTGAGCTTCACACTGCTGTCCGACCTAACAATTAACCCACATTGACATGTAATGAAGCACTCTTTGTGAAGTTGGACACATATCATAACAAAAGCTTGGTGTACAATGCACACTACCAATGGGGAGTCTCCCAATTTGAGGATACTTAACAAGTGAGCACACGGGTAGATGGGATGTTAAACATCCATTCCCAGGGGATGCTGAGCATAGGACACAAATGTCACACTAAATCATTCTGCAACATGGATGTCAAGGCCATGATAAAGTAGCACCTAACGCATCAAGTAAAGGGTTAACAAAATATTTATTTATATCTAGTACTACAAGAGGCAACTAAGGGAAAGGTACACCTACACTAATCTAACCTGACTACTAATAACCCACAACTGTCCCTATCTAACCTAAGCTAAACTTACTCTACACATGTAACGAAACGATCTAAACATCAACCCCCCACCCACCATTATGAGACAGGACACATGCAGGACAAAACATACTAACCTACACACATACTACACTATCCTAAACAAGCAGATTATTTTTTTTATTTTTTTGTTTTACATTTTTTTTGTTTTTTTGTTTTATTAAACATGAATCCCAACATTGCCCCCCACCCACCCACCCACACACAAATATTTGAGAAAAATAACAAGGACCCCCCACCCTCTTCCCTAACACTAACTAAGCTACATACCTATCCTAATCCTAATACTAATCCCCAAAGCCCAACTAACAGGAGAAAAAAAGGAAAGAGGTGAGAGGGGAGGGATAAAAGTTTAAGAGGGCAAACGAACTAGACGTTTGCACTCCTTAGTGTGCGCCTGATGTCGCGGACCCGGGTCTTTACATAGTTCATGTCATCAGTCAGGTTGTCCACCTTCCTCAAAAGTTTGTCCACTTTCTGGGACAATGCCTGGAAGGCTGCAGGGTCCACGGGAGGGTCTGTGGGGAGGGTTTGTGTGCCAGCAGAGGTCGAGCTAGTGGCAGCTGTTGGTGGGACATGTGACTGTCCTGCTGCCAGCACACGGCTGGGTCCAGGTCGTGCTGCATGCGGCGGGTCCATGGCAGCCGAAGTAGATGGGACCACTGGGCCAGACCTGGTGGCTGTGTCGTTGGTGGCTGTAGGTGGCACACTTGTTGGAGGCTGTGGTGTGGCCCACCACGCCCCGGAGGCCCTTTCGGAGTGATACCTGCGGCCCATCCGCCGATACCCAGACTGCACCTGCAGGATGTGCCTGTAACGGATGGCACGCCGCTCAAAATGGATGCGATCGGCCGCCCTCATGTTAGCAGCTGTGAAGAGAAAAGGCAGATATTTACCTTTGGCTTTGCATTGGGTGGGATAGCACAATGGGTTATTTGTACATTACTAGAAATGTATAGGTTGCAGCAATTGTCACAACATAGTTCACAGAAGGGCTCAGAGGAAGTACATGTGAAGCATGCATACATAAGGGCATATCACACCTAGAATATCCAGGTCTCTACATGATGGATGACATCACCCTACACTACTCATCCTAATCATCCCTACGGTTTTGTACATCATGGCTGCACCTCTTCCGCATACTTACTTCACTACATATGTCACTATATGTGATAACTATCACACTCCTCACTCTAAGCCATCTGGAATTGGTTGTGTGCTAAGATTGAACCAATGGGCTATAACCCAATGTCTACACTAGGGACCAGATGTAGGAAGATGGGAAATGGGACGAACAATCTGCAATGCAGAATGGGGTATCTGACACCGTCTGTGAGTTGCTATGGGGTTGCTAAGAGCCACCTCATTTACATCAATGATGTGGGTTGCAAGTTGCTCCACCTTTGCAACTATGGGCACTCACGGGGATGGAGGCCTGCTGGGAACAGCAGACCTCCATGTCCGTGACCGCTTGGAAATAACGCAGAACATGTTCCCCAAGTGTAGGCCGTTTACCTCAACGGGAAATGAGCAGCACTTAGAAATAAATTACGACAATTTCAATATTGAATAATTTAAGGCACTTAGGCCCGTATTTATATTTGTTGTTGCGCCGCATTTGCGTCACTTGTTGACGCAAAAGCGGCGCAAAATTGCAAATTCCAATTGTAATTTGTAAGTTTGCGCCGTTTTGGCGTCAAAAAGCTGGGCAAATGTGGTGCAAAAAAATTATAAATACGGGCCGCAGTGGTCCCAAGGACCACTGCCTGTTTTGTACAGGATTATTTTGGTACACTCGGAAAGGTGATGGGTTACAATGGGGACCCCTTACTGCTAGCAAGTGGGTTACCATCCACTTAAAGTGGATGATAACTGCGACTCACTTAGCAACCACAAACTCCATTGCAAATGGACTTGCATACCACTGTCAGTTGCAAATAGGACTGGAAAAAGCCTTCATATTTAGGATTAGGAATAAAATCTCCCATATATTTTCATGATCACCTAATACATTTCGAAATAGGAAACAGATGTTTGCAACTCACACACAATAATTATGAGTTTATCAACTTGTACACAGTTTGGCACATCTGGCCCTAGGTTCTGACTCACGACACAAAAGGTGTCAAGTAAGTGTGAGATACTGGTTGCTACAGTCCAAGGTAGCCTGTTTCACATTAACATCCCAGTCGTTGAGGGTGGTGTGGGAAGAACAACCACCAATCCCATGTGAAATGCACACCCAGGAGTGTATTGAACGTTCACCAAGTATGTGCCTTCACACACAAGACCTATGAATGGCTAGCAACACGTTGGACTTAGGCAAACATTGTGACATCCATGGACCACACATGTCACAATGATATGACTTTTGCCAACATGACATACTATCAGTGAGGCATGTTTTACTACACACACAGAGGAGGTGGAACACCCATTCTCATGATTCAACAGAACACATAGGCCATTGCACTCAAGTCACACACACTCCTAGTTCAGCTTGTGTAAGTACATGCCCCCGGAAGATCCAACCTACAGTGTGCACAGTCCATCCTCAACTAGGAAGATGCACTTTTCATCACAGCCATGTGCCTAAGCTATATGGGAGACTGTCAGTCTGATATGCAGACTCAGTTCATGTCAAGTCCCCGACCAAGTCTTACTTTGACCAGTGTATTCTAAGTAACTCATCCCATTCCCCATTGCGGCCCAACTGGAATGTCCTACAGCCCCTCAATCTCAGAGATGGCTAGGTGTTGCTTAACAGAAACATAAGTCCAATTTGATATCACACTAACACGACAATGGCAATGAACGGCCAGCGCATCACATCATGATTTCTCTTGAACACACAGTAGTCCATTTTGCGTCATTGCCAAATAAATATATCAAATAGCACTCAGGCAACACTCACTGTAGGTATCGGGGTCGTCGAAGTGTGCCACCTCTCCCACGGTGTAAGGCTCTGGTCCACCTGTAAAGCATGACAGGAAGAATGTACTCAGACTGGGTGGACTGACAAAATAATTCTGTTACAATGACACTGTGAGAATATGACATGGTAATGATACACTTTCACACATGCTCATACTGCATGGATGAGTTTGTATTCAACATTAACATTGGATGATTCTCCTGCTACAGTTACACACCCTACTACACACATGCAGTGGCCAGGACAGTCAGGTGTCGTCCAAGTTTACTCACAATAATTATGCCCCGCCAATATTGTTATCCAAACATCTCAGCATGTGCATTCCAGAGAGACATCCAGACACTTGTTCCATGAGGACTGCATGACCACTCACAGTCAAACAGCCTATGTGGACATGTTCAACACACAGCAACCACACACACATGTGACATATCTGTGGAAAACATATCTGACTTCATGTGACGTGTATAAAACACACATGTATATCATCATCATGGGATTCAAATCAGATTTCGAGCGATGGGGTCTACATATGTAGGTATGTTGTTTCGACATGACTTACTCATTGCCCATTATGACATGTAGAGTACAAATAGAGCCATTAACGTGTTGCTTGTCTGACACAAATGCTACACTACATTACATACAGCTACAGCCATCTGGTATGTGTAGAACAACTGAGCCATCTGACTGCTAGCATAGGTCTTCATACACATTGTGCAACACGTACACATTAGGGCACATATGTAAACATTAGTAAGGCAGCATTTGCATCATTGCATCACGCAGAGATGGGCCACACCTGCCAAATACAGATATATGTATTAAGTTTCTGCTGTTTGAGGGAGAAAAAGTGTAGCCAATTTGGGGATATCAATATATATTGACAAGGGCCTAGGTTTCCCTAGCATTACACATAGGCAGCTCCTTATCTAGCAGATTGGGTAACATTCATCACATGTTCACACACAGATTACTATCATGTCCATGTAATTGATTGCTACTCACCAACAGGGCCACCAATCCTGACTCCCAGGTGGTCCAGCAGGTCCTGTTCCCTCGTGATCAGATCGGCCCAGCGGTGTTTCAACTGATGGACATTCCGCATGGTCCCATGGACCCGGACCATGTGATGGCGCACCTTCTCCCAGCGAATTTTCCGGGCCTCCGTGTGATACCCCTGTATCACACGGCCCCCAGCCTCCAGCATCAGCGGGAGGAAATGGCACACTAGCCAGATAAATCCCCCCAATTCATCTTCGCCCATCCTGGACAGGCGAGGCCTCCCTGACATTATGACTGATGACTAACAGAAAAAATAAAGTAGGAAATGGGGAAAGGTAGAGGTGTGAAGTTAAGAAAAGGAGAAAATAGCCCAACTAACCCCAATAACTACCCTAGCCACAACAGACTCCCACAGACAATACAAACAAATACAGGAATGGACAAAACTAGACTTAACAGACTGAGACAATGATACACAACAATATTAGACTGAACAAAGTACAAAAGACAAGCTACACAGGACAACAAAGCAGTAATTCACAGGACAACACTCTTCACTGAACCACACAGTCTAGAAAAATCTGAGACTGAAAAGTGAAAGTGAAAGTCAACTTCCAATACAGATTTGGCAAACAGGATATCCTATTACATCACTTCCTGCATAAAATGGCCGCCGTTTTTTAATCGCGGTTTGCGTCGTATTTTCACGCATACATAATTTCGCGTCATTTTTTATGACGCATAATATTGCACATGGTGCTGAGTGTAAAAATATGATATGAATATTACTATTTATTTACTGTACGAGATGTCCAAAAATATGTGCATGTTGCGTCATTTTTTCCGACGCATACATGATGGGCGTCATATTTTATCCACCTACAGGAGTGCTAATGCTGCTGAGTGAAAAAATATGATATGAATATTAATATTCATTTACTGTACGAGATGTCCGAAAATATGTGCATGTTGCGTCATTTTTTCCGACGCATACATGATGGGCGTCATATTTTATCCGCCTACAGGAGTGCTAATGCTGCTGAGTGAAAAAATATGATATGAATATTAATATTCATTTACTGTACGAGATGTCCGAAAATATGTGCATGTTGCGTCATTTTTTCCGACGCATACATGATGGGCGTCATATTTTATCCACCTACAGGAGTGCTAATGCTGCTGAGTGAAAAAATATGATATGAATATTGTGAGAAGGTAGCCTCTTTCTAGCCTTGTTACCCCCACTTTTGGCCTGTTTGTGAGTGTATGTCAGGGTGTTTGTCACTGTTTTCACTGTCTCACTGGGATCCTGATAGCCAGGCCTCAGTGCTTATAGTGAAAACACCATGTTTTCAGTATGGTTGTTATGTGTCACTGGGATCCTGCTAGTCAGGACCCCAGTGCTCATAGGTTTGTGGCCTATATGTATGTGTCACTGGGACCCTGTCACACAGGGCCCCAGTGCTCATAGGTGTGCATGTATATGTTCCCTGTGTGGTGCCTAACTGTCTCACTGAGGCTCTGCTAACCAGAACCTCAGTGGTTATGCTCTCTCATTACTTTTAAATTGTCACTAACAGGCTAGTGACCATTTTTACCAATTTACATTGGCTTACTGGAACACCCTTATAATTCCCTAGTATATGGTACTGAGGTACCCAGGGTATTGGGGTTCCAGGAGATCCCTATGGGCTGCAGCATTTCTTTTGCCACCCATAGGGAGCTCTGACAATTCTTACACAGGCCTGCCACTGCAGCCTGAGTGAAATAACGTCCACGTTATTTCACAGCCATTTTACACTGCACTTAAGTAACTTATAAGTCACCTATATGTCTAACCTTTTCCTGGTAAAGGTTAGGTGCCAAGTTACTTAGTGTGAGGGCACCCTGGCACTAGCCAAGGTGCCCCCACATTGTTCAGAGCCAATTCACTGAACTTTGTGAGTGCGGGGACACCATTACACGCGTGCACTACATATAGGTCACTACCTATATGTAGCTTCACCATGGTAACTCCGAATATGGCCATGTAACATGTCTATGATCATGGAATTGCCCCCTCTATACCATCCTGGCATAGTTGGCACAATCCCATGATCCCTGTGGTCTGTAGCACAGACCCTGGTACTGCCAAACTGCCCTTCCTGGGGTTTCACTGCAGCTGCTGCTGCTGCCAACCCCTCAGACAGGCAGCTGCCCTCCTGGGGTCCAGCCAGGCCTGGCCCAGGATGGCAGAACAAAGAACTTCCTCTGAGAGAGGGTGTGATACCCTCTCCCTTTGGAAAATGGTGTGAAGGCAGGGGAGGAGTAGCCTCCCCCAGCCTCTGGAAATGCTTTGTTGGGCACAGATGTCCCCAATTCTGCATAAGCCAGTCTACACCGGTTCAGGGACCCCTTAGCCCCTGCTCTGGCGCGAAACTGGACAAATGAAAGGGGAGTGACCACTCCCCTGACCTGCACCTCCCCTGGGAGGTGTCCAGAGCTCCTCCAGTGTGCTCCAGACCTCTGCCATCTTGGAAACAGAGGTGCTGCTGGCACACTGGACTGCTCTGAGTGGCCAGTGCCACCAGGTGACGTCAGAGACTCCTTGTGATAGGCTCCTTCAGGTGTTAGTAGCCTTTCCTCTCTCCTAGGTAGCCAAACCCTCTTTTCTGGCTATTTAGGGTCTCTGTCTCTGGGGAAACTTTAGATAACGAATGCATGAGCTCAGCCGAGTTCCTCTGCATCTCCCTCTTCACCTTCCGATAAGGAATCGACCGCTGACCGCGCTGGAAGCCTGCAAACCTGCAACATAGTAGCAAAGACGACTACTGCAACTCTGTAACGCTGATCCTGCCGCCTTCTCGACTGTTTTCCTGCTTGTGCATGCTGTGGGGGTAGTCTGCCTCCTCTCTGCACCAGAAGCTCCGAAGAAATCTCCCGTGGGTCGACGGAATCTTCCCCCTGCAACCGCAGGCACCAAAAAGCTGCATCTCCGGTCCCTTGGGTCTCCTCTCAGCACGACGAGCGAGGTCCCTCGAATCCAGCGACACCGTCCAAGTGACCCCCACAGTCCAGTGACTCTTCAGCCCAAGTTTGGTGGAGGTAAGTCCTTGCCTCACCTCGCTGGGCTGCATTGCTGGGAACCGCGACTTTGCAAGCTTCTCCGGCCCCTGTGCACTTCCGGCGGAAATCCTGTGTGCACAGCCAAGCCTGGGTCCACGGCACTCTAACCTGCATTGCACGACTTTCTAAGTTGGTCTCCGGCGACGTGGGACTCCTTTGTGCAACTTCGGCGAGCAACGTTTCACGCATCCTCGTAGTGCCTGTTTCTGGCACTTCTCCGGGTGCTACCTGCTTTAGTGAGGGCTCTTTGTCTTGCTCGACGTCCCCTCTCTCTGCAGGTCCAATTTGCGACCTCCTGGTCCCTCCTGGGCTCCAGCAGCGTCCAAAAACGCCAAACGCACGATTTGCGTGTAGCAAGGCTTGTTGGCGTCCATCCGGCGGGAAAACACTTCTGCACGACTCTCCAAGGCGTGGGGGATCCATCCTCCAAAGGGGAAGTCTCTAGCCCTTGTCGTTCCTGCAGTATTCACAGTTCTTCAGCCTAGTAAGAGCTTCTTTGCACCAACCGCTGGCATTTCTTGGGCATCTGCCCATCTCCGAGCTGCTTGTGACTTTTGGACTTGGTCCCCTTGCTCCACAGGTACCTTCAGACAGGAATCCATCGTTGTTGCATTGCTGATTTGTGTTTTCCTTGCATTCTCCCTCTAACACGACTATTTTGTCCTTAGGGGAACTTTGGTGCACTTTGCACTCACTTTTCAGGGTCTTGGGGAGGGTTATTTTTCTAACTCTCACTATTTTCTAATAGTCCCAGCGACCCTCTACAAGGTCACATAGGTTTGGGGTCCATTCGTGGTTCGCATTCCACTTCTGGAGTATATGGTTTGTGTTGCCCCTATTCCTATGTTTCCCCATTGCATCCTATTGTAACTATACATTGTTTGCACTGTTTTCTAAGACGATACTGCATATTTTTGCTATTGTGTATATATATCTTGTGTATATTTCCTATCCTCTCACTGAGGGTACACTCTAAGATACTTTGGCATATTGTCATAAAAATAAAGTACCTTTATTTTTAGGATAACTGTGTATGGTGTTTTCTTATGATATTGTGCATATGACACTAAGTGGTACTGTAGTAGCTTCACACGTCTCCTAGTTCAGCCTAAGCTGCTCTGCTAAGCTACCATTATCTATCAGCCTAAGCTGCTAGACACCCTATACACTAATAAGGGATAACTGGGCCTGGTGCAAGGTGCAAGTACCCCTTGGTACTCACTACAAGCCAGTCCAGCCTCCTACAAATATTAATATTCATTTACTGTACGAGATGTACGAAAATATGTGCATGTTGCGTCATTTTTTCCGACGCATACATGATGGGCGTCATATTTTTGAAACGTACAGGAATGCACATGCTGCTGAGTCAAATCTGAAATATGATGTAACTTATATTTTGCTGTCTAAATCTGTGAAATTTTTGTATACATTCAGATTTGACTCTGCATTCTGTGCACTCATGTACGTGACCAAAATATGACACCCATGCTGTATGCGTAGAATTATGATCAAATCTTTTTGTTACGTCTTCATGTTTTTAACTTGGGGAAGGTGATTTGTCAGGGTCAAACGGGGCAATGTGATACACATTTGTGTTTGGATATGCCACATGTCCATTGTTGTATGTATGGCAGGCATTCACACAGTAATGGTGTGGATACGTTACATAATGTCTTTTCCATATTTGTCAACATATTTGTGGCAATTGCTGATGGCTGTTTGGAAATGATGGATGGGATACCATGATGTATTCCTTCTCCAAATTTGGTCCACACTTATGATGGTGATGCTTTTATCTGGAGTCCTAACAGGGAGTGCAATGGTCACTTACAGTTATTATGGGGCTAACCATGTCCTAGCCTCATTTTGTGTTTGTGCTTTGTGTTCTACTCTTGACATGTAGGCCACACATGTACCTTATGCATGTGTTTGGCTCACAAGTACAGGATTTGTGTATGTTTGTGGGACCGTAGAAGTGGACTTAGGCCCCCAGCACCCTAGGATTTGACCATCCTGATTAGTTACAGTATCCATGGCTTGGCTTAATATTTTATGGGAAACCTGCAGCAGCAGGCTAATGTAAGGCCATATGGTATGTATGACTGTTGACCATTCATTCATCTCATTAGCCCATTAGAAGTTTGCAGTAATGATGATTTTGAGCTGACATGCCTACCATTTCCCAATGACTATGTTTGGAAGACTCTGAGCGTTCCTGATGTTCTGGGGAATATTCTTTTGTGGGTGTCTGTGTCCCTTTCTGCATTAACTGGTTAAGTGGCATGTCACATTCTTCCTGCTAGGTTCAAACTGGGACCCGACTGTGATGGTCTACTTTCAATAATTTGGTTGATTGTTTGACATATGTGTACATGTGTGTTGGTATGTGGATCCACTATCACCTGTCTGGGTGTATGTTGTCACTGTGACATCCAGGTCTCCTCCTGAGTTAGTGGCAGCTAATGTTGTCCCAATTGTGTTTTGCTCATATCACCCACTGGAGAGAAGCCATTGATGACATGGTGACGTACACATGGATGGTCCCACCCTGTCTCTGACCACATGTGATGTGACTTTCACATGATCTACTTTTTTTGTCTGGGTGCAAGACTGTCTCAGGTGTTTTGATGTAGCATGTGGATTTGCCACATTTGTACTCATGTGGGCCTCTGTGTATGGCAATGTATCATGTCACATCCTACCCTCTGTGCATACAATTGAAATGTTCTTTTTTGTTGTGATGATTGTTATGGCATTGTTGGTCAAGGAGACCACATTCTTCGTCAGCATTTTATAAGTAAAGGTGCTCAGTAATGCATGGACCAAAGCATGATGTGGTGTTTGATATCTGTGTTTATTTACAATAGTGTAATACAGGTGATTATTATACATTAAGCAAAAAAATTATTTACAAGCTGCTGGCGCCTACGCTGTCCTGCTGCCGTGTTGGGTTGTCCCCCCTCCTGTTGCGGCCCAGCATCCTCCTCTTCGTCATCCTCAGGCATGCCTGGGTCCAGTTCAAGGAGGGGAATGTTCCTCTGGACACATATATTGTGCAATATGGCACAAGTGAGGATGATTTTGCACACCATCTCTGGGGAATAGAGTAGGCTCCCGCCAGTGATGTCAAGGCAGCGGAACCTAGACTTTAGGATCCCAAAGGTCCTCTCCACAATGCTGCGGGTCCTCTTGTGGGCGTCATTGTATGCCCGCTCTGCAGCAGTGATTGGGTTCCCGAATGGTGTCATCACCCAAGGCTGGATGCCATACCCCTGATCAGCTGAAAGAGAAAGAGAATGGATTGAATTAGATGTAGGAGGCAGTGTTGTACGGATCTTTGATGGCTGTAGTTGTCTTGTGTTGTCTGTGACTCTTTTGTGTACTAATGTTCCAACCTATGGTTGTTATTGAAAACTTTGCTTTGATATATTTTCCCTTGGCTGAGCAAGTGTTTGTTGGCTAACCGTTTGTCAGAAGGACTGTTTTTGTTGTTGCAGTAGAGTGTTCCCTCCCTAGCATTGTGACTAGTGATACAGTTGTCTGTGTGTCCTCACTGGGGGTGTGATGTTAGTTCCATGCCGAGTTAAAACGTGAAAGTGTATTTGACACCTTCATGTGTATGAGCCCAGGCCATCCCATACCTTTTGACTTATGCATTGTATTAGTGTACAGGTTATTTTGAGACTTCCAATCTGTAAAGTGACATTTGGCCAACCACACTCATTGATGTCTTCACATTAGGCTGTGGATTAAATTCCAATGTGTGACAGGTTAAATGTTGACTTCTGACACATGGCTAGTGATGTGAGTACCTCAGTGTGTTCCTGGCTAGGTGTTGCTATTGTGGTGTATGTGTTGTTTGTCCTAGAGGGTTTGTGTGCGGTGTGTGTATGGGTTTGTTTTTTGTCCTTACCAACAAGTAGTCCATTGCCATAGCGTCCATCCTGGAAGTGTTGGTTGATGGTGGAGTGACGGAAGATGAATGCGTCATGTACACTCCCAGGATATTTGGCCACGATGTTGGTGATCAGTCCTTGGTGATCGACTATGGCCTGCACGTTGATTGAATGTGTGTGCTTCCTGTTGCGGTAGAGGTGTTCTGAATCAGCAGGTGGCACAAGGCGTACGTGTGTGCAGTCGATTGCACCAAGGACGTGCGGGAAGCCACTGATGGCGTAGAACCCCTGTTTAATTTCCTGCTGCTTCTGCAGTGTGTTAGGGAAGCAGATATGGCGGGGTGTCAGGCGAATGATGGCATCCAGGACTTTAGGCAGGAATGCAGAGAATGATGGTTGGGATATTCCACCAACCAGGGCACCAGTTGTCTGAAAGGAGCCACTTGCCAGCAGGTGTAGTACGGCAAGCAGCTTTGTTTCAGTTGGGATAGTGCGGGGTGTCACTAAAGTGGGGGCCAACTGTTGTTCGATATTTGCCAGCAGCTGCTGAATGGCCTGCCAGTTCAACCGGTACCTCTGGATGATGTCCCGTTCCCTGAGGCCATGCAGGGTTGTTCTTGGGCGGAATATCCTGTCCTGCCTTCTGCGCTGTCTTTGGGGTCCCTGCTGTTGTTGTTGTAGCTGCTGTTGTTGCTGCAGGGCTCTGCGTCTACGTGCACGTTGAAGAAAAAGCACCTCCATAGCTCCCTGTTGCTGCTCTGCTGCTCTGTTGTTTGTTCTGTGTGTTCTGCTTAAGTACAGGTGTGTTTGCCCCATTTTAACACCTGCCCTGACCCAGGCGTTAAAATTTAACGCTATTCGTGCTTTGCGTCATTTTTTTGCGCCGCCTACGGCCCGGGAGACATTTTTGCCCGGAAGCATAAATACGACGCACCGCTGTATGCGTGGGTTTTTGGACGGGAACGCCTACCCTGCATGTCATTAACGCAGGGCGGGGTGCCGCTTCCAAAAACTCACGCACATAGCGCCATTCCCCTTGTGCGCCGCATCGGGCGTCAGGGTATAAATATGGGGCATCGTTTGCGCTGAATGTGCGTCAAAATTTTTGACGCACATTCGGCGCAACCGGAGTATAAATATGGCCCTGTGTTGTCTTTACTAAATAACTCCTCAGCTTTCCGCATTCTTTTAGCTACTCTTGCCTTCATGTTGCTGTCAAAGGAAAAAACCCTTGTTACACTATTGTTCTTCCATTTGCGAGAAGCGTTATTGACTTCCAGGCGTGCCACAGTAACTTTGTTACCCAATATGTTAGAGTTCGCTTGCTTCCCCGGCCCGTTTACCGTCTTGGTTAACTGGACTGTATCGATATCGTTTCGTGTATTTTTTTCAACATGCAGAGCCACTGATACCACATATCTTTGGATCTGGCTTGACAAAGGCCTCGGTGGCCTTTTTGCATACCAGTACCCGCAGTATTTCTTTGAATCTCAGGTAACACTTGATTTTCCACATGGAATTTGCCCCGTACCAAACTCCTACAGAACAGCAATGACACTTTATATCCAGAGCACACAAGAAGTCTCTTGTCTCGTGCGTTATTATGCACCCGGTGGACAGCAGCATTACACATTTCTCATGTATTTTAATCTTATGTGCATTTTTCTCCACTGCAGCATATGTTCGCACCATTCAACAAGTTTAATTTGGGGGTTTGTCTTCTTTGTCGCGTCTGGTAATATGTTAAGGGGCTGCAGGTAACATTTTTACGTTTTTGGCATACAATTGTGTAATAATTCAGCTATTTTGAACATATATATAAAGATAGATAGATAGATAGATAGATAGATAGATAGATAGATAGATAGATAGATAGATAGATAGATAGATAGATAGATAGATAGATAGATAGATAGATATTACTATTTTTAAAGCTACAGTTCTGACTGGTGATTTACTACGTTGAGTGTTCTTACTTGGGCTGTGTAGCATTGACGTCCCAAACCTAGAACCAGCCCCTTGGGTAAGCATTGCTTGCTCAATCTATCTACCCATTCACAGTTAAGTCTACAAATAGAGTGGCTTGGTCATCTATCTGGACAGAAATAGACCGTGAAGCACTGATACACCTGTGTTAACCACTAGGGCTCTGCATGGATACTGCCAAGTAACCTTTGCCTGCCTTCAAGTAACAAAAAAACAAACATCTCTCTCCTTGCAGATATTTTATCACTCTGGGACACGTAGTGTATTTTGTAGGGCAATCCATCTTTTTGCTATTTTCATCCCATTTTTACAAATTTCTTCTTTCCTCAGGAACACTGGTATTTAGGCTATGGAGTAGCTGAGTGTTGTTGCCAAGCCCCATCTGCATATTGCAAAATAAATATGTTGCTTTCAAATATACAAAACATACACTTTGGTAAATCAACTGTAATATAATGTGCCTAAAAGCCTGTGTTCTTTTCAGAAAATTACAAGGGCCTTTTATAAAAGTTTCAACATAGAATACAAATACCATCATTCACTAGCCTCTGATACGAACACAACAATACAAACGTCAACTGTACTGATCATAGATTTTCCAGTATTATTTCATTGGAAGTATTAGGTTGTGAGTGCCATTGGTTTTTATCAATGTTTTAAATTGTCAAATACATTCTGCCCGAGCCTTAGCCTTAACATTTATCAAACGACGATCCACATTCCTTGTCTTGCCACCTACTAGTCACAAATAATACTTATATTTCACTTCTAAACGCTCGAAGGACTAAATAAACCAGCTGTCTGCTTAAACAGCAAGGCTAAATATAGGATTCAGGAAGGCTGCAAACGTGCTCTGACAGCGGCAGGCAATATATGCCTACGACCTACCACCCCAAAATCAAGGTCCCTTTCGGAATGCAAAACCTGGTGCAGGCATAATGTAGCATAAAGGGTCACAAAGTGGCGCATTGCATGTAACTACGGAGCAGAGATTTTGGCCTCATTGGGCCACATTAGCAGAAAAAAAGAAATGACACTAATGTGGCGCAAGGAGGAGAAGGGGCTCTAAAATATGCCCCTATATGCGAACCTGATTGTCGGAAAACCTGAAGCTCACACCGCTCATGTCTTACAGCCCAAGCTACACCTGATTGTATCAGCAGCTCTGTCCTGTCACGCTTGGACTGAAGGCTACTTTTAGGGCAGGGATGTTAGTCTTGCTGATCTTTAAGCACAGAGGTGTCCATCTCCTGACAGTAGAGCATACGTGCCTTGGGGAACTTCTCTTCAGATGTACATAGTGCAGAAAGACATGGAGAGTGGAGGAGCTGTGGCTCCAAGGAGAAACACCGCAGAACAGTTCCAGCTGTAGATTTTGCCTGCCTGCATTTCTGAGACCACTCACTGTGTCTGGAAATTAAAGAAGACTCCAAGGCAAAGTGAGCTAGTGGGGCTGATGAGCAACCCAGGAACCCAAGAACCAGTTGCAAAATAACTTTTATTTTAGCGGTCCTGAACTGGTGTTGTGGAGCGCATTTGTGCAAGTTTAACCATTACACTAGTGTCAAAATAACATTTCCTGATAGTGTTAGAGAATCAGAAGAGAAGGAAAGTTTTGCAACTTTCTGTAAATGTAGGGATACACATCTGTCGATGATAGTATTGCAGCTCATAAAATACCTCAACTCCTTGCAAAAGGTTGCCTGCTGTACGCTGAGATTGAGAAATAAGTTACATAATGAAAAGGTAGTTTTTAAGGTCCTCAAAAACAGCATGCGAGGGAAAAGGTTCATAAGAAAATGAGGCAATCACTGAAAGATAAGAAAGAACATGTTCCCTTCTCGCACAAAGCTAATGACAGGGTGTGATAGATGAAAGCCAGAGGAACACTGGAAATAAAGGCGTAGTTTGGTTAAGGCTGTTTTATGTGTTACGTATCCCCAATGAATGTATTCTCTAGTATATAGTTAGGTACATGTGCTCTCAGCCGGGTATAATGAGGTCTTTATTGGATTTCACCTGGGATTTTTACACACATTGACAAAAACACTTTCTTTCTC
Organism: Pleurodeles waltl; assembly: GCF_031143425.1. Lineage (NCBI taxonomy): Eukaryota > Metazoa > Chordata > Amphibia > Caudata > Salamandridae > Pleurodeles > Pleurodeles waltl. The sequence continues at coordinate 251,221,230 of NC_090443.1, forward strand.
CCCTATCTGTTTTGAAGGGCTTCACAAGTGTTGTTTATTTTATCAAATATGGTGTTTACTCCTCGTAGTGCTCCTAACAATCCACACTTCTTTCTCTTTTCCACCGCCCACTAGTCCCCATCATACCATGCTAGTCTGTAATGTATTTTACCATGAAATTCCAGCATAACTGTTGGAAAATCCGAAGCTACACTCCCCCAAACTTGCTGACAAATATACATCCCTAACTGGAAAGTGCAAGCAAGAGCGTAGAAGCATATTGGAATAACAAAGGACCATAATTGTATACCGACCTGTGCCAGACATTCAAAAAGTGCCTTTTTGCCGCAGGTAGCTAGTGCAGATCACCCCAATATTGGGTAGTATTTTCACAGAAAGAAAGACAGAGCAGAAAGTTTTTAACTCCATTTTGAATCAGCTGAAGCACTGAAATGGATATAGGTGGCAAACTCAGAGTGAGTAAGTCCAAATGGGAAACAACCAACACCTGAAGAACGGTTTTACAGCATTCAACAGCCAGTTTATGGAGAATCTTTGGGAAAAATTATTAAGTGAGGGAAAAGATAGATGTCAAATATTTTACCTGAGTATAATTTGTCAACAAATATGAATACTAAATTCCAACCATATCTAATCAGTGAAGGAGGGCAATCTAGATTACCAGGCCACCGAGAGCCAGTCCAAAGATACATCTTATTTATTGGGATAAAGCAACAAGGCAGCTCATTAAATGATCCTGTGCGAAGTCCAGCTCAACATCTACATGGATGAAGAAATAGATATCTTTTGAGAAAGAGTAGACAATAAATCCAAAAAATATAATCAAATCTCCAAAAAGGGAATACATTTTAAACAAGTTTTGGGTACATGAAGACTTCTGAAGATTGACAAGAGGACCCCAAAACTCTTTGACTCAGATCCTTAGAAATAACTTTAACCAGGACAGTGTATTGACTGTCAGTCCCATACCAAACATGGGCACTGGAAGTAGTGGTTCTGAGGGTGCTGCAGCACCCCCAAAAAACATGCTGGAGTTCCAAAAGTGAATGAGCAATAAATACCTTTAAAAAGGTCAAATGTGAGACTATGGGGCTGATTACGAATTCAGCAGTTGAATGCTCGAACAATAGTGTGGTGGGGAGGCAGCCGTCAAACCCGTGGCCTCCCCACCGCTGTATTATGATGTGTCCGCCAGGCTGACCGGGTGAAACAGTGTGGCGGCATTGGCCTTGGCTCAATCAGTGAGCCAAGGCCAATGCTGTCGCACACAGCACCATTGAAATGCACACTGTCCGTCATAGCAGACAGCGTGCATTCTGAGGGTGCTGATGGGGAGCCCCCTGCACTGCCCACAACATGGTCGTGGGCAGTGCAGGGGCCCCTCTGTGGCCACAACTCTACCTTTTCACCAGCCTTTTCATGGCAGGGACCCCAGTCGGACCGCCACTGTGAGTTTGGCAGTCTTAGGACCACCATCCTCATAATCAGGCCCTATGTCTTCTAATAAACCGCTGATTATTATTTTAATGGACATTGGTGTTTGTTTACTATTCTTTGATTTACTGCACAATGAAAAGAGTTTGTAAAGTGTAGCAATCTTGCTCATGTGAAAAGAAAGGCTGCAGTGTCGATTTTTTTCTAACAAACAAAAAAATGGTAATGCCTATAATGGAACTGTATATATATTTTTAGATATATCAGCAGATAGGCAAGCACAAATCAAGATAATAATGGCTAATCCGATTTCCATGTATTATCGTTTGTGCACTCTATATTCTTGATAGGGAAAACTATGTCTGTGGAAAGTTAGTGGCCATTTCAATGGAAAATGTGCTGTCTTTAAATATTAATGAGCTACTGTACTATGCTATTGTACTATAGTTGTGAAAGTATGTTCCAATATTCACAATGAGCTACATCCTCACCGTAACACATAGCTCATTTTTTACATATGTTGCTTATGGGATGGGTGGATTTTTCAAAATCCCAGTTTGTTCGGTTATGTAATATTGATGGCAGCACCTTTCCTCTGAAAATTGTTCCAGCACCACTGGTACCAAATGTTCATTGAAACATTATTAGTGTGACACACAAGTGACAAATCCAAGAGGACAACAGCTATTGAGCGACTTTTTTCATCAGATGGCATTTGTCAATTAAAAGTTACAATTCATCCTCAATTCCACAATTTGTGAAGCTAAAAGAAGCAGAAAAATGTGTAATTTACTACTCTAATTGCTTTATCATTAGGATTTTAAATAATGGTGGCCATTTTCTGATGTAAAGGGACTACTGTTCCAATTAAAGAAATGCATATATTCACTAGAGTAAGTCAAAACAATTGGCACTAACATTAGATACTTGATGTTGGACCTGGCCCTTTTGGCAGGTTCATCCCTTGACTTTTTGCCTCCTTCCTCCTATTTTTTCTGACCTCTTTCTGTTGGTTCTAGGACTCTGAGCACTTTATCAATGCTGATCAGTGCTAAAGTGCAGGTGCTCTCCCTTTTAAAGTTGGTATGATTGGCTTATACCTAATTGGCATTTTACTTTACCTGTAAGTCCCTCGTACAGTGGTATCCCTATACACAGGGCCTGTAAATGAAATGCTACTAGTGGGCCTGCAGCGCTGCTTGCGCCACCAACTGAAGTAGCCTTTCAAACCTGTCTCAAGCCTGCTAGCGCAGGGCCTGTGTGCACAGTTTTCTGCCACAGGGACCTGGCACCTAAATTTACTTGCCAGGCCCAAAACTCCCCTTTTACTATATCTAAGTCACCCCTAGGGTAGGCCAGGCTAGCCCTATGGGCAGGGTGATATGTATGTAGAATGCAGGACATGTGCCTAGTGGCGTGGCCTGTCCTGATAGTGACAAACAGCCTATTTGGTTTCTCACTGTGAGGGCTGCCTTCTGAAAGGATTGCATTGAAAATGTCCTGCCTGATGTGTAGGGGGTATTGTCTGATTTATGAGGGGTAGTGTAGGCATGTTTGATATGGTTGTAATGGTAATGAGAAAGATGAGTCCGTGTAAAAGAGTCAGAATGGCATACTTGCCAATTGCGGTGGACATTTGTTTTGACTACCTCAAAGGAGATGACTGCTTTGTGAAATTACGTACAGCAGCTCGTTTGGAACAATTGGGACGCACTTTGCATTGATACCTTTTAATATTGGGACATTAGTGTGTTGTTTTTGTCTTGTTATGTGATGTGTTGATATTAAACAAGTGACGAGAAATTAGGTGCATACATAAATTAGTATATGAATAACGGTGAAACTGGTAATTGTACGAAAAGAAGAGAATTCTGTAATAAATATAGTACATTCAGGTGAACAATTCATGTGTCACTTTGGAAATAATGAGTAGATATTAATCCCAACTACATATGTATTATAGTGGATGTTCCTTTTACGGGCATGACATGCTGATATGTTTTTATTACATGCCATATTTTTTATAATGTTCCTGGTATGGGCATTTATGATATTTATATGACAAGTGCATTTCCCTAGTGATGTGATTCCTGACTACTGCATATGTTGCAGAATAATAAGTAACCTGTGTGTTATGTGTGACTACTGCTGGTTTCTGCAGAGTAACTAGTGTGTAACGTTCTGACAACTGCTTGAGTAGCAGGGCTTTACTGAAATGTTGTGTCTAGTCTAATTATGTTGTGCAATTCAGTTTATTTTTATAAAACTTGGTGTTGTGTTTCCTTTGTGGTGGGGATAGTGCATCACATATGTTGTGTGTGTTGTGCAAATGCTTTACACATTGCCTCTGGGATAGGCCTGACTGCTCGTACCAAGCTACCAAGGGGTTGAGCAAGGGTTATCTTGGACGTGTAACTCCCTTGCCCGGACTAGAGTGGGTGGGTTCTGCCTGGCTTAGGTGCATACCGTAGCCAACTAGAAACCCCATTTCTAACACTTGACTACAGAAGGGTCTTGGGGTGCAATTTAATTGCATTAAATATAGTACTTATGAAGTCAAAAGAGATTATTGTTGAGTGGAAAATTATAATATTTTTTCTGTGTATATGATTTAATTGTCTTTCATGTTTTGCTTATTTCTAATATTGTGCTTTGTGGTTTTTGACACAGATTTTATCTATTTAAATCTATTTCTATTCATCATTTTATTTATTGATAATGCACGGTTATTAAAAATCATTGCATACATGCACATAAAAATATTTTATAGAGAGCTTCAATCATGATATAAAAGGGCTTAACAATAATTCCGAACAGCGCGTGATGGGGTTTGGAAACGGGGTGGTAAAATGTTTCATAAAACATTTCATGAGAAATTTCAACCATATTAAAAGAAAGGGGCATGATAATATTACAGTGACAACCAGTTTGAGAAAAGAAAAAGGAGAGGTAAGGTGGCTTTTTAATGGTAGGCTGCTGTTTCTTGTAAGACATTTAATAGAAGCATTCTGTCTTTAATGTATTCATTTTTTTGGCCGTAAGGGGATTTAGAAATGTGGTGTTCAGGTGCGGCCCATCTTTAGGGTGGACAGGCCACGCCCCCCACCTTTTGCCCCTCATGAAGAGTGGCTGTCAGGCTGAGCAGAGGTCAGCCTAACACCCACTCTTCATGTTCAGGTCAGGCAGCCAGGAGCGAGACATACGTGATTTGCGATTTACGCAGACTCCTGGCTGCCTGAGCTGAACTTTGCTGGGCTGAAGAGGTTCACAGCTCCTGTGGGCGTGACCTCCTCGGCTCAGCAAAGATGCCTCGAGGCCCTCCCCCGGATGACGAGGGAAGCGTCACCCATTGACTTCGACCTGAGCGCTTCAGATTTAAGCCCTGAAGCGCCCAGGGCGAGTGTCAATCAGTGACACCTCGTCACAGAGTGGGATGGGGTCAGACGTCTTACTGACCCCATCCCACTCTGTGACGATGTTGGGACTGCTGCCTTCCCTCATTGAGGAAGGCAGCAGTCCCAACCCTCCTGGGACCTCCAAGGCTGAAGGTAAGTGTGTGTGTGTGATCTTTTTAAATGAATGTTTGGTGCCTGCATGTTTGTTTGAATGTTGATGAGTGCTGTTAATGGATGTGCATGTATGTGTGAAAGAATGAGTGTGAGTGTGCCTCCCACCTGCCCCCTTCCTTCCTAAAACTGGTGGTCATTATGTACATGGTGGTGTGGCCCGCAATGCGGGCGGTGGTGGGTAAACCCACCAGTTGCATGGCGGGCCACACCGCCACATAAAGAACCCCATGAGGGCCACCATTGGGAGCCCTCACTCACTGCCTCTGTCAGGCAGCCTGGCGGCGGTCGGAATCATTATCCGACAGAGCAGCGGTGCTGCCCCTCAGATAATGATTCTTCAGCCACCAGCAAGGCTAGCGGAATGGGTGCACCGGGGCACCCTTAGGGGCCCCTGCACTGCCCATGCGCTTGGCATGGGCAGTGCAGGGGCCCCAGTGCAGTATCCCATCGCGCAGGACACTGCCCAGTGATCTGCGCAACGGGTGCAGCTGCACCCACCACACAGAGGCATTGGGTGCGGCTCCATGTGGAGCTGCTGTCAATGTCCCGGCCAGGCATTCCTGTGGGCCGGCTGGCGGAAACAGTGTTTCCACTCGATGGCCCACAGGAATGTTCTTTATGTGGCAGGCAGGGATCTCGGGATGCTGGCGGTCAGTAGTTTGACCGCCAGCATGAACACGGCGGTTTCGACCGCCGTGTTCATAATGAGGGCCATAGTTTCGCGGAGTGGCATAACAAAACTGGAGGAGGACCACCTGCAAAGAACATGGAGGTGGTTCTCCTCCAGACTCACTTAGGCCAGGTGCCAGGTGTTGTGCTGAGGGGGCGCTGGAGCTTGGGCCCCCCCCACACCTCCTTTGTTAAGCCCCTGGTTGTGGGATCAATGCCTTACAGTTGTTTATGATGAGGCAGGCATGAGACTGCTTTGCAAGTGCATTCTCGTCCTCAAGAAAGGAGAGCCTCCGCATAGCCTTGTTAATTACAACATTGATGGTGGTAAATGGGACTGGCATTTTCCAAAGTTTCCTGAGTTGTAATTGCATGCTTGAAATATGCCCTGGCCAGAGATGATAGACCTCGGTTTGAATTTCCTTCCATAGAAGGTGGTTTAGTGAGCCAGGCTTTTAGCTGCAAAGTTTAGGACAGGTCTCTGCATATGAAGTCTGGCACGATGTAAATTGTCTGGTAAGACTGATTTCCAGCCTTATTTGGGCCAAAGACACATTGTGGGGTACTCTGAAGACATTCCTGTATGTGCAGGAGACCAGACTGTTGAGCAGTGATGCCGTGCATGGCTTCAGATCCATATAAAATGATCGGTATTAGTTGTTCCTTTTTTTCTTCCAGGATCAATGCCAATGAGGGCCCAGACAATTGAGCTGACATTTTTCCAAAAGTGTTCTCAAAAGCTGCTGCCCCATTTCTGATGCATTGCTTTTGGGGTAGGAAGGACACCCCTGTATCAAACTGATGTTGGTCTAAATCCTTCTGGAGACTGTGCTTCCATCCCTCACCTCTATGTGAACCCAATAGCTTTGAGGAGGGTTTGGAGGATCACAAGCACTGCCAGATTTGAAATCTCTAAAACAGAGGTAGAGAAGGGTAAGATTGTTTTTAATTTTATCAATCATAAAAGAGATAGCCATTAAGTTGGTGCTGTTACCATTTCCTTTTTCAAAAAATCAGTCTGTTTTTTGGCCACAATGCTGCTGTTGGATGCTCAAGCCTCTATGTCTTTTAAGAGGAGTCCACTTTAATATTTAGCGATGGTGTCCAAAAGGGATATTTGTTGATAATTTCCCAGATTTGAATATGAGGTGTATGATGGGGCCTTGCCACAAATCCGGAATCTGTCATGTAATTATGGACTGCTTGTAAAGCTGAGTAAATATTTTGGCATATAGAGCTGTGTTTGCTTTGAATAACTCCCAAGGAATGTAAATAGGGACAGGGGCACTGTCTTCTCTACTTTTGTTCATGATATGCCTTACTTGAACCTCTGTGCAGAGGTGGGGTTGTGGGTGGGTCTCAAGATATTAGTACCTTGTTCTGCATTAGTACACCTTATGCACAAATGGGCATCTCGAGAGTCTTTGGGGATATCAACATTGTTTACTATTATATGGTGTTTTTCTAGTGTGTTGGCTATGCCCCAGAATTTGTTATTGCTGTTGCTTTCACAGGCATACTGCAGTTAGGCCCAAAAGGTGTTTGTGTATTCTTTCTTAAGCTGCTGCACTTCACTTTTTTTGTTTTTGTATGAGACTCCCGTTATTTATGAGGTCCTGGTTCAAGTGGTCACAGGACATTTGGCGTAATTCTCTGTTGAGGGATCTTTTTAAACTCTTTAATGCTGGAGGGAGCCAACAGGATCTTGACGGTCAGTGTGTCAGCAGGTGAGCTTTGTATGCTACTGGCATTTGATGAGTGTGGAAGATTTGTGTTAAGTTGCCCCACAAGTTAATTGGATTCTCAAAGTTGTTGAAATGATTGGATAAAAAAACTACTATGACTGGCTCAATGGAATCTGCCATGGTATCCTTCCAATACAGTATGTTCAAATTAATTTTATTGGGGGATACACCCAGGACCTGCACCGTTTTATGGGATGGCATCCCTAGGTTGCTTTCAATGTGTTGTGAGAAGTGGTTGCTTTTTGTCCTAGGCACAATACAATATTTTACGTATATTAAATATGGATAAATAGTGGCCCATTCACAATGGTGTAGTCGATTATCAATTTTGGAGCTTGTGGTGTTGTGTGTAGAGCTGGGAGGTTGATCTTCATTAAAGCGACCACTGAGTATCCGTAGGCCGAGAATTGTGCAGTAATAGGTAAATGTTTCTGCCATGTGATCTTCATTAGTTGTATGGTTTAACTTGGTATGAAATGTTCCAGTGGCTATCATACAGGGTTGTTATCTTATCAGTCAAAGAAGTGTGGAATAAGTTCAGGTTAAAGTCACCTGTTATTAGTATGTATGTGTCTGGGTTTTCTACTATGGTAGCATTAATGATGGATTGCAGTCTGCTTACCTGTTCACATTTTTGGTTTCTATGTGGGTGTATGTAGGCATTCAGTATTAGTAATTTGAGGTCCGGCACTTACCGCAGGTTTTTAAGCAATACCAACTGTAGCCAGAGTTTTTCTAATGGTAATCAGGTTACTTTTAGGGCAACTTTAGAGGAGACATAGGTTGAAATGTCTCCCTTAATTCTAGCCAATTACTTGGGTTGAATCTAATGCCCATGTTTCTCATAGGGATAGTATTTCATACTTCTGCAAACCTCACTGTCATTTAGGGTCAATTTTAGGCAGGTAACATTCCATGAACAGATTGTCATCCAAGGAGCCCCCTGTGACTTGCACTTCAATTTCTCTGATGAACGATCGATGGAAGTCACAACTAGGATGAGCTCCTAGGATCAGGGTCTTTATATCTGTCTTGAGAGCCACAATGCGTGCTCCCTCTGGTGAGAGTGGCCAGTTCTCCATTGCAGGCCAAAGTTGCCCAGTTGGAAGAACATGACAATGTTTTTGTATACTTTTCCACATTGTTAAGCTGATTTTCAATGGAAGAGCAGATATATGTAGGGATCCAATGTGGAAATGTTACTTTTCAACCACTTTGTATTTGAGTAATCCTCAAGTAGTAAGGCATTTTTGTTTTGTAACAGTGTGCCGAAATAAGGGGATAGGCTAGACATTGTTCCGATATTCCATTACCTTGATTCCCCATTCTCTACACTACCACTATCTTGCTAGAACTTTTGGGACAATTATTAGGGAAGCCCTTGATATCAATCAGAGTTCTTTATTCTGCTTCCCTGGCACCATTTCCTGAGATGCTATGTATTCTAGGTCTGGAAGGGAGTGGAGCAGTCTGACTATGTTGCCTCGATTCAAGAAGTCCTGAAGGCCTTTAGTTTCATATTCTGGATAGAACAGAAGCTGTGTGTTTGTGCACTTTCAACATAGGGCTACCAAAGAAATAGATGCTTTTTGTTACTACGGGTTTATGGTCAGCGTGTATTTCCTTGTGATGATGCGTTTTTGGGGGAGGAACTCCAAGTGGGTTTTTTGTTTCTCTTGCTGGTTGCCAGGACTACAGACCTGTTGGCTTCACTGCCCCTCCTCTCCCATGCTTTCAGCTGCCTCAGTCTGTGATGGAGTGGGCTGCTATGTACTTTTGATAATCAGCTGGGAGACTTTTGATAATCAGCTGGGAGACTTGTTACTCTGCTGATGAGTTAGTAACCAATAAGATTGGTGGGTTGCTTTGCAGTGCATCTAAATGGATGGCTAACTGGGGGGCTTATGGCTCCACTAGGGGATTTTTAGCCAATAGGGTAAGGGATTTGTTTTTCGCTCTTGGTGATGAGCTGGTCTGCAGTCTGATGGTCTCAGCCACCCATCCTCTCCTCCATTATTTGTCACCCCATTCGGTGGTCAGCTGTGGGGGGTTGTTCATCCATTGCAACAATGGAAGCCTGTACAAGTAGTGGATTATTTTGCTGTGACTCTAGCAGATGATTGGTAGGGAATTTTGCCTGTTGAGGATTTTGAGGTTTTGTTTTGAGACTAAAATGGAAAAGAGGTACTTCCCTTTGATTCCCGTAATACCCTCTTTTAACCTTAGAAGTTTATTATGACTTCTGCACTTCCTTTTTCTTTCTCTCTTGGAAAGTGGTCTGTTTTCCCCACTACCTCCTGGGTGGTTTGATGGACTGTGTTTCATGGGGGTTTCCCCTGTGGGTGGAGTTGGGGCCACAATTAGGGTGGTTTGGATGCTGGAGCTGGTTACCGACGCTGCAGAAGTTTCAATAGTTGTTAATCTGCTGGGAGTAGATGGTAAGGGGTTGCAAGCAGGTAGTTCATAGTTCGGTGCTTGATGTAGGGGCACCCTGGCCGGGTTTTCGGTGCCAATATTACTTCAGCCATACAAGAAGGGAGTTTACTCAACTTGTTGATTAAGGGGGAACATCCACAGTTATCAAGAGCATCTGATTCCATCTCCTGTGTCCTTATAACCAAGCTGTTCAGAAACTCCAGTTTTGTGTCTATCTCTGACACAAATAAGACTAATGTGTTAAAAAGATCAACTTGATTTTAGAATTTTAGCTAGTGTTGGGCTAAGGTTGCCACAATTTCTTGAATTGTGTGAATCAGGGCTTCCCAGCTATTTCTTGGTCCAACAGAATGTGTGTTGTTTAATGTGACATCTTTCATACTTTGGCCCGGAGGCAACAGCTACTTAGGGAAGCGTCTAAAACAGCTAGAGTTGCCAAACTCCTCTGCAGTGGTCTCTGACCTCTGCTGCATGTTTGAGGTTATTTCCTCGGGATGGAGCTGAAGGCAGGTGTCCCTCTTGCCTCAAATTGTGAGGCATTGGGCAGGGTGTCCAATGAGAATCCCGGTGAGGAGTGGATGTTAAGGCTACTCAATCTATCTGTCTCAGGTACCAAGTGAGCACTGGTCCAGAAAACTGGACTGTGTAAAAAAAAAAACTTTTAGAGCAGGCTGATGCAGTTATTTAACTATAATACTATTTACAACGGTCCTGCAGTATATATACTCGTACCTGCACTACTAACTCAATTGGATGTACTCTGATTGAAACAATCTGCTCAATTGTAGTAATTAATACAATATGTAGGTCTTCATTGTATAGTTGCAATCTACATATACATTTCAAACATCACGTAGATGAAGAAAAAACATAAATCATCAAAAACGTCACAAAGTGCAGACAACTCAGTGAAACTGAAGTGCACACAGGATTATGGCCCTCATTACAACCCTGACAGTCAATGACCGCCAGGGTTGTTTTGGTGATTGTAGCGCCAACAGGCTGGCGGTACAAATCTTCATATTATGACCGCGGCCATCGTTGTCCTGGCGGTTATAATCCGCCAGGGCAGCGCTGCCCTGGGGATTATGACTCCCCTTCCCGCCAGCCTGTCCATGGCGGTAGAGACCGCCATGGAAAGGCTGGCGGGAAGGGGAGTCACGGTCTGTGAAAAGCGCGACAGGTGCAGTTGCACCCGTCGCATGGCTACAACACCGCCAGCTCCATTAGGAGCCGGCTGCAATGTTACGGCCGACATCCCCGCTGGGCCGGCGAGCGGAAACTCTGTTTCCGCCCACTGGCCCAGTGGGGATGTTGTAATGCGGCCGGCGGGTTTACGGCCGCATAAGCGGCCGCTTGGCGGTCCAACCTTGGCGGGCAGCGGTTGTAATGAGGGCCTATGTCATGATTATGTAGAGTTAAAAAGCAGCATTAGATACTGATCCCTGGTCTTCTCTGTCTAAACAAATAAAATCCTGTTTCCAGTCAGGGTTCAGTTAAACACTTAGGGGTATGCTTAAGAGTCCCTAGCACCACCGGGGGGTACTTTTTTGAGATGTTCCGGTACCGCTGTGCCCTGTGCCGTATTTAAAAGGCAGCGTTAAGCCACTTTTTGTGACTTAACGCCACCTTGTAAATATGCCACCTTCACACGCAGAACTTTGCATGGAAGGGGCATGCAATGGGTGTTTATTTTATTGTAAATATGCCCCGTAGTTCACTAAAGTATGTCATACTATGCAGAGTGGATCTGTGCCCGACATGAAAACCATTGCAGCAGGCCAATACCCATTCAGTCAGGCTCTGCAGACAATAAATGGAGTCATGGCAGCTTACATGCTGTGAATTCGGAGTGGTTACATAATAACTTCTGAAGTGAATCTGTGCCCAACATAATATACTATTTAGTGGGGAAAAAAAAAATTTAGTCACGCTGCATGGCAGAGGTAGTCCCAACACATTTGAATTTATTAAACTCAGTAACGTGTGACATGCATCGATGTCCACACCCCAACCTCACAGTGTGAATGGAGGAACCAAATGTATTTATGCTGCATACTGCAAACCTGTGTGATTTCCTTTACCAACAGGGGTGCAGTGGCATCTGGACATGAAAGAGATTAACTGCAACCAGGCTTGTAGTCTGTAATGAAAAGCCCAATAGAAATTCACCTCAATACCACCAACAAAAAAAGTAGTATCCAACCACTAGCACTCTCCATTTACAATGCCAGGATACCCCGACATTCACTGCTATCTGTACCAGACAATGGATGAGAGGGAAGTCGCCCTTCGGATAAAACTATTGTCTGTGAATAGCTAGACTGCCAGCGTGGGGACGGGACACCATGTTGGGGAAAAAAGTGCATGAACACCCATGTGTGTCCTAGTTTGTGTAATTACTATGTAGAATTAAATTCAAAACCATCCTCCAATATGTTTCTAATGTTCTTGTGCATGTATTAGTTGTTCCTATATAATACAACACACCAGTGCATGGCCTGGTGAGTATCACAACACAATAAAAAGCATTCTCTGAAAGCCAGCTGCCTAACAGCCAATCAGCCACAATCAAATCTATCTGTATTATATACATATGGTGGATCCAGGACATTATAACAAATACCAATGTGTTATAGAGACATAGAGCTAACGTTCATATTGTCAATGGGAATAATGTGAAAACAAAGTCCTAGTGAGAGATTCTCTGTTCGATATTAGGAAACAACAGTGATCATAGATTTCATTCAGTCCCAATTCAGTGCTTTTCAGTGTGTTGATCCATTTGCTTTCCTATAGGTTCAACTTTGTCAGCAAATCACCTCCAAGGCTATCCATTTTGATAATTTGCAGTATTTCCTATTGTATGTCATCACTGTGGTTCATGTCCATGCTAATGCATGGAAAGCATTACATCAATCGTTTGACATTTTATACTTAGTTATGTGTTTCTTTGTTGTGCAGGGCCTTGTAGGCATGGATCAGCATCATGAACTGCATCTCCTCTGAATTGGGATCTAGTGTAGTTTCTTGAGATGGGGTGTAATGTGGGTCTTTCGGGGGATGTTGAGTATGAGTGTTGCCATTGAGTTCTGTATTGGCTGGAGTCTCTTCAGAAGGCATGCACTGATTCTTACGTAGAGATTGTTTATGTAGCCCAGTATGCTGGTGATGAGAGACTGCATGACAGTCCTTCTGGTGTTTGCTGGGAGCCACCTGAAGATCTTGTGGAGCATGGAAAGGGCATGGAAGCAGGCAGAATAGACTGCATCTTCTTGTTTCTTCATGGAGAGCTTGCAAACAAGGATGATACCAAGGTTGTGGGTGTGGTCTGTTGGGGTGGGGTATATGCTGAGTTTTGTGGGCCATCATGTTTCAGTCCATGGTGAGGTATTGTTCCCAATGATGAGGACTGCTATTTTATCATTGCTAAGTTTGAGACAGTTGTCTTTTATCCAGTGCTCTACGTTTGTCATGCATCTGTGCAAGTTAGCTTTTTGGTGGAGGGATCTTCAGACAGTGAGAGGATGAGCTGTATGTCATCAGAGAAGGTGATGATGTTGAGTCCTTGTGATCTGAAGGTGATGGCTAGGGGGGTCAAGTAGATTTTGAAGAGGGTCAGGCTGAGGGACGATCCTTGGGGGACTCCAAAGATAATTTTCTTGGGCTCTAAGGTGAACGGTGAATGACAGATCCTTTAGGTTCTGCTGGTGAAGTATGAGGTGATCCATTTGAGGGTGTTTCCTTAAATCCTGAAGTGGTGAAGTCTGTCGAACAGAATGAGGTGGGAGACAGTGTCAAACGTGGCGGACAGGTCAAGGAGGATGAGGACTGCTGTTTCCCTACAGTCCAGGAGGGCTCTGATATCATCTCTGGCTGCAATCAGGGCTGTCTCTGTGCTGTGTTTAGCTCAAAATCTGGATTGGGAGGGATCCAGGAGGTTATGATCTTATAGGTGTTGAGTGAGTTGCTGGTTGATCGTTTTCTCAAGGACTTTTTTCTGGATAGGAGAGCAGGAAGATGGGCCAGTAGTTCCTCAATTCTGCTGAGTTGGTGGATGTTTTTTCAGGAGGGGCCTCACTTCAGCATGGTTCCAGTCCTACGTGGAGGAGGCTGAGAGATGGAGGTATTCAGGAACTTACTAAGCTTGTCACCTTTTGTCTTGGTTGCTGAGGTTGAAGATGTGGTGGAGACAAGGGTCTGTGGGTACTCCTGAGTGCACGGAGTTCATGATAGAGACACTGTCTTGTGTGGTGAGGAGTTCCCAGTGGATGAGAAGTTATTTGGGGTTGGTGTTCATGCATGTGGGCTGGCTGATGCTGTCTGCTGCAGAGGGTTGACGTTCAAAGTTTTCGTAGATGACCAAGATCCTGTTGTGGAAGAAGTCTGCAAGGTTGCCGCACAGTTTCTCGGAGGGAGTGATGTCGTTCTCAGTGAGTGTGGGATTGGTGAACTCCTTCACAATGGCAAAGAGTTTTTTGCTCTGGTTTTCACTGGCTTTGATGCGGTCTGCTAGTGTGTTCTTCTTGGTTTCTTTCAAGAGGTGGGGGTACTGGTTGAGAGGGGTCCTGAAGGCAGTGCGGTCCTGTGTTTTTTTGCTGATGTTCCACTTACTTTCAAGTTGTTGGGATAGCATTTTGGTGGCGTGCAGTTCCTCAGTGAACCAGCTTGCTCCTTTGCTTTGTTGTTTGAGCTTGGCTGCCTTGGCAGGAGTGATGGTGTCAGCATAATCTGTGATCCACTGGGAGCCAATGTTTTCTGCTTGTTTAGGGCTGTGTGTAGAGTCTGGGAGGCGGGAGTGGAGAGTGTTGTTTATTGGTCTTCTGATACCTTTTCACAGTTTATTCACATTGATCTTGGGAGCACAGTGCCAGGGTAGGTGGGTCTTGAGATGGTGAAGTGCATGCTATGGTGGTTGAACCAGGTGAGTAGTGTGGTATGGATGTACCTGACTCTGTTGCTGGATGTGAAGATGGGGTAGAGCGTGTGTCTTGTGATGTGGTTATGGTTGGTGATGGGCTGCTTGATGACGATATTCCTCATGCTTTCCAGGAGGTCGTGGATGTTAGCATCACAGGGGTAATCGAGGTGGAAGTTGAGGTCTCCTAGCAATATGTCATGCTTGGAGCTGATTGATTGTAGGGCGATGAGTTCTGCTAAGGTGTTACAGATGTTGGGGCATTGTCCTGGTCATCTGTAGGCAAGGGTGCCTTTGATGGTGATTTTTCCATCTGTGTGGAGTTGGATGCTGAGGTGTTCTGCTACTGGTGTTGGGTCATCAAGGGATGTCATGCAGTGGATGGTGTCCCTGTGGATGATGACAAATCTGCCTCTGTGCTTATTGGTTCAGTCCAGGTGTGTAACCTTTGGAGATGGTGATGGAAATATCTGCTGTGGAGGCGGGGTTTAGCCAGGTTTCTGTGAGGAAGATGACATCCGGGGTGAAGTAGGAGATCATGTCCCAGACCTCGGTGGCATGCTTACTGAGTGAACATGCACTGAGTAGGATGCACTGGAGTTGTGTCATGGTGGTCTTGGTCAATAAGTCAGGTGTGGGCACATTTGCATTGTTTCTGATGTCATTGGTTGCTTTGGTGCTGAAGGTGAGGTGACATTATTGGCAGGAGAAAGGTCCTTTGGTGGTATGTAGGAATGTGTAGCAGCAGTGGCTGTTGGTACATCCAGGGCTCAAAGGTCAGCAGCAGGTCATCTTTGTGGGGTGGAGGAACCAGGAGTCTGGGTACAGCCCAGGCGTGCTGCGAACTCCACTAAATAGGTCCTAGGAGGTGGCAGGGCCACTTGGAGATGGTGGGAAGGGGATGGAGAGTAAGTGGGAAAGGCAATAGGGAAAAGAGGATGAACAGAGAAAAAACGAGGCAGAAAGCAGGAGACAGGACTCAGAAAAATGGGGGAGATGAGGAGAAAGCAAAAAAAGGGAGAAAGCACTCTGAAAAATAGGGAAAAAGGAAGGAGAAAGCAGTGACAATGATGCCAAAAGGCAGAGAAAGTACTCCAAAAATCGGGGAAGAGGAGGGGAAAGCAGTAACAACAAAGTAAAAAGAAGAAGAAAGCACTCAGAAAAACAGGGGGAGAAAGCAGTGAAAATGAAAAAGCAGGAGAAAGCACTCAGAAAAATGAAAGGAAGGAAGGAGAAAGCAGTGTAAATGAGGCAGAAAGCAGGAGAGAGCAATGCAACGGCAGGGGAGAGTTGGCCTGGGAACTCCTCAATGAGGTAGTGCAAAAATACAGAAAAGGAAGACGAAGCAGTGAAAACAACACAGAAAGTAGGAGATGGTGATGCAGCAGCAGGGGAGGGCTGGCCTGGGACCTGCAGTGTCGTTCTCTTGCAAGTCTAGTATGTTTTGTGTGGGAAGTAGAGAAATTGTTTGTTCCTTTTATGTTGTTTTGTTAATCTAGTTTTTTTATTGGTTAGTTTGATTTACAGTAAACTTTATTTGTTAGTGTTTTTTTCACTTATTGCTTTTTGTGGAAAACAGTAATTAGTCTTTCTCTTTTAATGTGACTATGTCCGTGTTGTTTTATGATATTATGAAAATATTTCTAATGATGAATGTTATATTTTAAGGTTTAAAATCATTCTTATATTTTATTATTTGTTTACATTCATTTTCAATTACTTTAAGGTCAGGTCATTTAATACATATGTGTTTGTAGTGAAAACAAGTATGTTTGACCACTGACTTTGTGTTTCAGCACTGTGCAGATTAGTTGTTCAATGTTCACCAGTAGCACATTACATTTTGTATTCAGTTTAGCTGCCTATTGGCTTTAACGTGGCATTAGACATTACATTCTGTATTCAGTTTAGCTGCCTATTGGCTTTATCGTGGCATTAGACATTGCAGTTGAGACATTGCAGAGGAGCTGTGTTTTTCCACATGGTAAACTAAGCTTGTGTTTTTCGTATTTTCTCTTGCCGAACACCAAGGTTTACCTAAACTAGCCAGCATGTTTTGAATATTCACATCTGAGAGGGAAGGCCTTTTAGAAGGCCTTTTCCCATGGTTATTTAATCTATAAAAGGTGCCTATGGGTAGGAGAGAGGGGAATTTTCTGAGACCTCAGTCAGGAGTGGACGTCAACTGCCTGACCTCCTGTGAGGGTGGAAAAACTCTTTCTCGCAGTTGCACAGGGGTCATCAACTTGCTGGCATGAGAAAGATGAAGAGCAGTGATAGGCCCTATGGTGATGAATTTTAACTTTATTCTTTGCTTGGCAGTTATGCTATACTATAATCACATATATTTGCTGTGTACATTGCAGTTTAGAATCACTTTGATATATTTTCCTTTCATTGCTGTAACTATTTTTAAACATGCGTCTCCAACCTACTAATCTCCTCTCTCAGGAACTTCGAGGTGAAGTAATAATAAATGTCTTCTTTAAACTAAGAAGTGCATTCCAGAGATTTTTGTCAGCTCCGTCATGACTGAAAGAAAAACAGTGTTTAATGTTAAATTTTATGTAGTAATATATTAATAATATATTTTGATAATATATTTATATATATAAAAATGTATAGTTGTGATATATTTATATTAATTTTAATCATGTTTATTGTACAATGTGGATAAAATATATTATGTTGTTCTCTAATATCTAGGCTTATGTCTGGCTTGACAACAGTATTTATGTTTCACATATTTCTGTTTTCAATGTTAAAAATACAGTGATATTTTGATATTGAATATTTGTGTTTTTTGTTAATAATGTATGGGATAAAAAAAAAACTGTAGCCATTATTTTTTGGACAATATTTGTGGGAATTTATATTATTTTCCATGATATTATGTCATTGATCCCAGAGAAACAGTCCAGAAACATGTATGACCTGGAAGGGAAGCGGTTCCACAGATTAAAATCTATGCTAGGTAAATTTAGTAATGATAGAATGCAAGGAGTTGAACATAAAGCACATGCCAAACCAAACGTTTTGGCGTGTGGAGGTGGCCTATACATTATTGTAGCAGATGGGGTCTGCCCATTTAATCCCCCTGGATTTTTTTATTTTTTGTCTACCCAGTTTTGGACTTTTACAATGAGTGATATTCACTCCCTGAGTCTCACTAACAGTAAAATCTGTGGAAATGGACTGAGAGTGCTAATTACTAGTTTCCACCTCTTAAGATAAGGCCACTATTGCGCAGCTGGAGTAAACATTTCTGAGCTTGTTACACGTGAGCATACATATGTGGGCTGTACATATGCGGCTGCCTTGTGGAGGCTGGTATCTGGGCCCATAAGCGATCTTTCAAGGATTGATGTGGATTAGTGTAGTCCTCATTATGTGAATGTGCATTCAAAGTTTAGGCCTGCAGTGCTTTCTGGAAATTCTGTGGTGCTTAACTGATTTACATAATTTAGGAGACATTTGCAGCAAAATACAGTTTCACCCACTTAGGCCTGCCGGTCAAGTGAGGTATGAATTTTAGAGTAAACAGGCATCCTGAGTGTCGATACTCAATAGTTTTCATCATATCTACACACCTATTGGCGCTTTAAAAGTTGTCTTATTTCCCAGGCTCCATTGTTAATCGGATTCTAGGCATTTGAACTCCTCCTGAGCCAAGGTAATTTATCTGCTGGCCATCAGGTGGTTCGAAGGCCTCCCCTCACAAAAGAGCCATTAACAGTGTTTGGTCCTGCTCTTAGGTACCCACTACAAACCAGGGTAGGTACCCACTACAAACCAGGCCAGCCACCAACACATTTCAAAAGTCTCTCCCTTGCGCAGGTGTTTAAATTGTGGGTAGACAGTTCTAAAAGCCAGATACCCATAGGCAATCCAAGTGTACCACATCATCACTCTGCCACTGTCCCAACCCCATTCACAGCATTCTGGGACTTTTACACATGCCGACGTCAAGTGGTCAATGAAAAGGCTTTTCCTGGGACCCTTGGTTCTGCCCCAACTTACAGAGCTACCTGATCCCTTCCAACCAAAACCTTAGTTGGGAACCTCTTCTGATTGTGGCTCCAAGGGTCTGACCTTCCTCCTTTTTTTCCTGTGGACCTGGCATCCCCAACCCAGGTTGAATGTGAGACGTTAATTAGTAGATGCAGATTTCCTTACCATCGCTTCTTTTCCTAAGGTACTTACACTTTGTACCAGGTCCCGTTATCCCTTATTAGTGAAATTTAGGCAGTGTTTAGAACTCAGACTCTCTAGGGGTAGCTGTAGCTGAGCAGCCAAGGCTTATCTAGGAGACATGCAAAGCTCATGCAATACCACTGTAGTCACAAAGTACTTACACACATGAAAGAAAATACTCAGTGTTACAAAAATAAAGGTGCTTATTTTGGTGACACAAATATCAAAAATATCATCGAGACCATACACCCTTCGGAGGTAAGTAATACACAAATTATATACACGAATGTGCAAAAATAGCTGTAAACACAGTTAGAAAACAGTGCAAATATTGAAAATCACAATAGTTAGAAATAGGCCTAGGGGGAACAGAAACCAAATACTAAGAAAGTGGAATGCGAATGTCAGTTTCCCACTTAGGCAAGTGTAGTGTATAGAGGGGCACTGGGAGTATTAGTAAACACCAAAGGTAAGTAATAGAACCCACCCCAGACCTCAGGAAAGCAGGAGTAAATCACAGTAACTTTCCTAGGACACACAAGAACACAAGAAAGAAGATTAGGCAAGAACCAGAAGAGACTGCAAGACATCAACAATGGATTCCTGGACCTGAAGACCTGTGGAAGAAGGGGACCAAGTCCAAGAAGCACTGAAGACTCCACAGAGAACATGATCCCCTGCTAACCCAGATGAAGGTGCAAAAGAAGAACCATCAGTCAGTACTGCACCAAAGAAGATCGATGCGAGTTCCTGGTTGGTGCAGATGATGTCCCACGCTGGACGAAGATTGCAGTCTAGTTTGCATCACTGGATTCCGAGAACAAGCTTTGGCACATGCAAAGCTTGTGGTTTGTGGAAAATGGTGCTGCCCGGGACCAGGAGGGACCTGGTGAACTCTACCCAGAAGGGGGAGTCAGACAGGGCTCTCAGCAACTCAGAGAGCCCTCAGAAGACCAGCAACACAAACTGGAGTCCCACAGCATGGGGACAAAGAAGGTGCAAAAGGAGGCCATGCAGCACTACAACAAAGGGTCCCACGCCGCCGGAGAACCACGCAGGAAGCTGTGCATCACAAGAAGGATTGCTGGGAGCAGGAGCTGCACAGTGCATGAAGAACTTTGTGGAAGGATGCCAACAAGCCTTGGCAACTGCAAAACACGTGGTGCACGGGGGTAATGTCTTGCATGGGGATGCAAGCTCTTACCTCCACCAAAGTTGGACAGTTGGGCGTCAGGACCCTCAGGACCACTTCAGTCCACCACCTGTGATGCAAGATCCACGCTGCTTGTCAGAAGAGGGATCCCACTCAACCAGTTGGCATTGTAGAGAGGTGCCTACTGAAGAAGGGGAGTGAATCCTTCACTCCAAGAGAGATTTCTTTGTTCTTCAGGTGCAGGCTGAAGACAGGCTGCCCTCTGAGGATGCAAGACCGGGAAACAGTTGCAGTTACTGGCAGGAGCTGAAGATACAATTTTGCAGAAGTCGTCTTTGCTTCTTTGTTTGAGCTGTAGAGTTCCTGGAGGGTCCAGATGCAGTTTTCGTTGGTAAGAAGGTGAAGTAAAAGATGCAGATGATTCCTGCTAGAGTCTTGTAATCTGAATCTGAAGAATCGCCCAAGAGAGAAACCTTAAATAGCCCTGAAAGGGGGGTTGGTCAGCTAACAGGTAAGCACCTATCGTGGGAGGGCTCTGAGGTCACCCGTTGGCACTGGCCACTCAGATGCTCCCAGAGTGCCCTGCCAACTTGGAAACCAAGATGGAAAAGCCCAGGGACCCTCTGGAGCAGCTCTGAGCACCACCCCTGTGGCGGTGAAGAACAAGGGAGTGGTCACTTCCCTTTCCTTTGTCCTGTTTCGTGCCAGAGTAGGGGCTGGGGTCCATGAACCAGTGTAGACTGGATTATGCAAAGAGGGCACCACCTGTGCCCTTCAAAGCATTTTCAGAGGCTCTGGGAGGCTACCCGTCCCAAGACTGTAACACCTATTTCCAAAGGGAGACAGTGTAACACCCCTCTCCCAAAGGAAATCCTTTGTTCTGCCTTCCTGGGCTTGAGCTGCTCAAGCAACAGGAGGGCAGAAACCTGTCTGAGAGGTGGCAGCAGCTGGGGCTGCCTGGAAAACCTCCAAAGGCTGGAATGGCAATACTGGTGGTCCTCTAAGGAGCCCCTAGAGTGCATGGAATCATACAACTAATGCGTGCAAAAGCACATGGGGTATGATTCCAACATGTTTGATACCAAACATGCCTTTGTTCCGAGTTACCATGATGTAGCTGGACATAGGTAGTGACCTATGTCCAGAACATGCATCAAATGGTGCCTCCGCACTCACAAAATCTGGGCAAATTGTCCTGGAGGTTGTTGGGGCCACCTCTGCCAGCACTGGGGTGCCCTCACACACAGGTACTCTGCACCCTGCCCTCAGAGGCCAGGAGGCCTGCAGGATATGCTCCTGATTTCCGTGGCTGCTCATCAGCGGCAAAACGAGCCCACAGTCAGCAGAATTGGCTCTACAACGTAGAAGGTATTACCATGTTAACACTATGGATCAAGTGTGAAATGGAACCAGGAGTGCTCTGTTATGATTGCAAGTATTCTTGTGGGTGGAGCCAAGCCACCAAGAGTTGGTATAACCTACATTCCCATGCAGAGGGTATTTGTGTCGGCCCCCTTCCAGAACTCTTGGTCCAAGGACCCCACCTCTCAGGCCCATTACAAGCACAATGCCCTAGAGGACCCCATCTTTTCTGGATACAGTGGACATAACCAGCAAAGGGTGCATTGGCTGTCCCTGTACCCATGTTTAAGGAGAGTGGGGGAGCCAGCACACTGCCTCCTAGACACAGGAAGGAGAAGACAGTGCTTCCTTCCTATGGGTGGGAGACAAAGACAGAAGGTTTGTTTCTAGCTGAGATGGGACTGAGGGTTGTTGGCTCGAGTGTAGGTCTAGGGAGCCAGCAGGGACTGCTAGGCCATAGAGTCTCCACTACAATGAATTAAATGCCTGTGGATGTCCTAGGTGGTACAGGGCACCCGTACTCAAGTGAAAAGAGTGGAGCGAGGCTGCTTTTGTCAGAAAGATTAGGAAAAAGGAAACACACCCACTGCGAAAAGCGGCTAAATCTGTATTCATGCCTTGGCTGGAGCATTGCCCCATAAGCCCTCACAAGGGTGACAATGTGCATAGTTGGCTTCATGTGGTGCTTCATGATGGTCAGGGGCACCACCAGCTTTATGGTAGAGTATCTGGGGTACAGAAGCCCCCCAAAATTATTTTTACATTGTGCCCTTGGTTTGAATCTGTGATGCTTTCCATGTTGTTCAACACTCCTGGACCTGGAGTTTTATTCTTAAGCTCTGGGTTGTGTGGACTGTGGTGGTTGGTTTACAAAAAGAAATATTAATCTGAGACACATGTTTTTAAATGCAATGCTTTATTGACAATGTTGATTGGTTGACAGAACAAGGTTTTGCCTAGTAACGAACAGTATTGAATGTTGCTATTAACATTGTTGATTTCAGTGATGGTGCAATGGTGAATCATAACATATTGTCTGGTTTTGCTAATATGGTTAGACCCTGACAAACCATGTAGGCCTGCCTTATTGATAATGGCACACCTTTATATTGTGACATTGCATCTAGAATAGGTGGGGGTATTCTGGTTACAGGGATCAGGACCTACTAGGGGTGTGATGTTATAGGAGGGTGTCACCAAAGGTATTTTCATTTGCCTAATTGGATATATTTGTAATTAATGCATAGCATTTAGTAGTGTGTCTGTGTGTAATAAAAGTACTGTTCCTTTTTATAAGGAAAAGCACTGACTGGACAATTATTTTTTGAGTGTCGTGTATCAGCAAGCTGAGTTTACTAGTTCACACCAAATACCCTTAGTAGGCCTTCAGCCACTCTGCTTCTCTACCCTGAGAGAGTCAAGTGCTACAATGGAGTACTTGGTTCCCAGTAAGGAAAAACTTTCAGTCTTATTACTTGTGAAGTTCTTGCATCCTTCACAACTAATAGACCAATTTCTAACAATCACACAGCCGGTTATTGTTAGAATTGCTGTGATTCAATGAGTGAACATGAAGCCTCAGCTAATGGAAAATTAACCATTAAACATAATTTAAAAGCAAGGTGTTAAATGATAACCTGCCCCAGGACAATGGGTGCAGTCAGCACATTAAAAGCAATATTCCTTGGGAATAGCGAGGCCTAGACCACGTCCAGAAACATTCCAATCAAATTTTGATGTCAAAAAGTCTACATCATCATCAGATAAAAAATGGCAAACATTAATTATACTTATTTTTAAACAATTTTGAGATTTTGAAAAGTAAATTTTTAATAGTGGGGATACCTCTGGGAGTCTTGGAAGAAGCAGAATGGCTACCAACAGTAGACAACTAGTTCTGCTAAAATGAAGTGACAGAACACCGAATAAGAAAGTTAACCATAACGCCAACTTGGTTTACCTAATGATTAAATAGAAGAGTTACAGACTGGGAAATAGATGTGGGATTCAGGGGATTTCAAATGAGCTGTGACATGCAAATTAGTGACTCTTCAGAATAGTATGTGGTGGCTTCAGAAGTCAATTGTGGGACAGCAGTGACATCAGCTCATACCCAAGCATGGACAGGTGCAGAGAGGCTTGTCTTAGATAAGTCACTACGTGCATCAGATTAAGAACTTCTTTGTGGTTAAGGTAGAGAACTGTGTGGAGGTTGTTGTGATGGTGTTTGATGATCCCAAGCACACATCAAGGAGGAACATAGAAAATAATTGGAAAAGGACAGGCAAAGGAAAAACTATACCCTAGGTTCCTCCATTGTGCAAAGCAAATGCTGGACAACCAATTTAGAGCTAACAGCAATTGGAGGAAAGTCCTAAATGAATACAAATTGAAATATCAACATAGTGCTAACATGCTGCAACTGACATATTTAAAACAATGAAGAATAACAGGTGGGATAATGCTCCCTACTAAATGTAAAAGGAACAAAAAAAGTGTGAGAAAATAAAGTTACAAGCCTTCTCAAGGAGCAGTGGCATTAGGAGCCTGAGGTCAGTGAGGCTGACTTGGACAAAATGTTTTAAGCCTTGTTGTGGCACTTAGCTACAACATCTAGCATCCTGCACTCATATTTTTTAACTTTCATAATCAATCTAACTATGAAGGCTAACGTTTGGCTCAGGACAAACCACAAACTTATACCCAACGAAACACCATCTCAGATTAGCTGCCAAAATTAAGAAGGTTGTGCTCTACTGTTATTCACAGAGTAGTAGTCCTAACCCACTGTTTCTTATGGAGCATTTTGTTGTTTTCATCACCTCCTGATCTTTACATCTGATCTGATTTTATTAATTTTAGTACTTTTTAAAACTACTTTCTTCTCTTTTTAACATGCTTGGTTTGGAAGTGTGATGCTCTGTTTTTTGTTGCTGTGCACATGTTTATCTGGAGCATATCTTGCTGTTTGAGATAGCTTTGCATGTGTGTGTATATATATGTTGTATTTTTATATCTCAACCTAGTGGAATGGCAGGGGTGCTCTGTACAAGGTCAAAGGCAAAGACAGTCAATATGTTTTTGAAAGGGTAAATGGTTTCTAAGAACAAAAGTGAAGTGTTACTGCATCATTGTGTAGATCTCTTTAAAGAGGAGAGTATTCAGCTCTTACTTAAATTTAGGAAGGGTTGGGGCAGCTCAGATGATGATTGGGATATCATTCCAGATAATGGGTACACGAAATGAAAATACATGTTACCTTTTTTCTTCTTTGTTACACTTCTTTGTCTCCAGAGTGAGGATGCCCTTATGTTGTTCAAGGATAAGCCAGATATTTCTCATAGAGATTGGCGTACCATGGAGGACTCAGATGGCCTCTTCATGAGTTTAGCCACTTCAGTATTCTGCCTGCCAGCCCTATTATGAGTTTTCGGCTGGGCCAGTGGGCAGAAACAGCATTTCCACCTGCTGGCCCAGCGGAAAACTCACCACAACTTTGACTCCGGCTCGTAATCGAGCCAGCAGATATGTTGTGGTGCGTCAGGTGCGACAGCGTGAGAACGTTACACAGATGAATTACTTTAGCCCTCAGAACAACAAATGCAGCACTTTTGATGGCTTCAAATGCATACGCAGCTGCTCTCATAGGCGACTGTGCATAACATGAAGAGCACACAGACTTTTCTCTGACTTATTAACAGCAGCTTTATAAAATGCTGAGCTCAGAGTAAGCGCTCTGTTGGTGCCGGTGACGCTGCGGAAGAGGGCAGGAGCCCTTTAAATTGAATATCGTGCTCCCGCCTCGCGGGACGGGCGCGGGCGGCGCCCGGGCAAAGCCCGGGCCAAGGGCGGGCCCATCCTTCGCCCGTCATCGCCAGGAAGAGACTGGGCTGGGCCCCCTCCCTTTCGTTTTTTCTTCTTCTACTGGTGGCCCTGGCTTTATGGAGAACTGCTGATTTAAGGAAAGTAGAGTGAAGCCTTTGCCAACTGTGACTTGGGTATTTAAATCTTATTTTTTTTTCAACTTAGCCCGCCATCTACTCTCTGCTGACTTATATATGCGCAATACGCGCAAGGTGACAGCAAGGCCTACTGTGCTACAACTTCAGGGGGTTCTGTGTGGTAGAAGGCTGTGGCTGGACAATTTCTTCTTGAGACAGAGGATAGGATCGGAGCATAACTCGGTTTTACTCCTCCCTAGTCTGGGGCATTGAGACTAACGCACCTCTCTTGGATAAAGGACTAGCCCGCCTCAATGGGAAAACGTAAAGGAGATAATGGGGGAAGGGAATGCATTCAGGAGGCCCCTCCATCTAGGTTAATAACAAGCTACCTAACCTCAGTCATGGGCGCTATTGAGACGGAGATAGGGAGAGTAGAAGCCACTCTAGAGTCATCTCTTGAGAAAGCAGGAAAGGGTGGGAGAGAGGGAAGGACTTTGCCTGCTATACCTTCATTATCCAAGACTAAGACATGAAACCCTTGTGTAATAACAGAAATTGATCAAATAACTCCAACAACTCCTGAGAGTCCACCTAAAAAAAAAAGTAGGCAAGTAATTCCCCCCCTTATTGCAGTAACCCCCATAGATTTAGTTGGATCTCCTGCAGACAGGCACGACTTTGGAAAGCCCCTATTAGGAACTAAGAAGAACAAGAAGAAATGTTTATCTAATCCTCAAAAAAAAAAAACTACAGGGAAACAACTAAAAGATTGCAAAAATCCGGATCCAATCATAACTTGTTTCGCTCAGATTGAAGATCAACTTAGAGATATTAAAAAGCTGTGTTCGTCAGTTCTGGAGAGAGTGGCCACCCTCGAGCAGAAGGTCGAACTTATAACAAACATAAACCCTATACCATCGAGGGGAGAAACTCAGAACAATCACAATCACTCCGTCCCACTTTGCTTACCAGCTCCGCCAGTTCACCAGCACCAGCACCAAAATTGCGGATTGACTCCTGCCCTGAATTCAATCCAAAAACCACTGAGTTTAGAGGCATTCCAGGATTCTATAAAGCTACAGTCACAGCGGGGTATAACTAAAAGGGAAGGCTTAGCGGGACATGAGATAATAAGAACTCAAATAGCCTGCCTGAGGATTCCGTTGGCATGTGCCCCCTATATCTTAATCTTGGAAAATGTCCCTATATTAGAAAACACTCATCCCGAGTCCCATGTGTCACTGTTAAATAAAGTGACTCACTGGGTAGGAAAGCACTCGGGAGGGCGGGTAGATTTCCATGGGGACATTTTAACTGTAAGAAGGGTTCCTTGGGTTGGCCCATCTCCTAAAGCATCACCTGGGGATTGTATCATAATAAACTTCAGGAGCCCCTGGACTGTCAAAGCTTTGTACCACCATTTTTCGATTATGAGACCACCTGCAGGGCCTATAAGAGTACAACGTCTGACTAAGTTTATTCTTTCCGACATTAAATCCATGTTACCTGGATCCAACTTGTTCTGGGAACCAGAATTTCAGTAACCCTGGTCCCTCTAACTCCTCTGACACTGCCCTGATATTATCTAACAGGTATAAGCCTTTGACCTCACTAGAGCAGTTAGACTGACCATTAGTAATCAAGCCTTCTCTGCAAGGCCCTCCGGAGACAAATATATTGCCACAGTCCCTCTTGCAATCTAAGGGTGCCCCCGATATACATGATACACAGGGTATGACAGCTTTAGGGATTATCTCCTGGAACGTTGCAGGTTTAAAATCAAAAATTGGAAACCCTGACTGGATAAAATTAGTGACAGAACATCTTTTTATCTGCTGCCAGGAGACCTGGCTCACAGAATCCCTGCATATCGATGGCTATACCACATATAGGGGGTCATTCTGACCCCGGCGGCCAGGGTCGGCGGGAGCACCGCCGACAGACCGGCGGTGCCCCACAGGGCATTCTGACCGCGGCGGTTCGCCCGCGGTCAGATGCGGGAAACCGGCGGTCTCCCGCCGGTTTCCCGCTGCCCTGCAGAATCCTCCATGGCGGCAGAGCGCGCTCCGCCGCCATGGGGATTCTGACACCCCCTACCGCCATCCTGTTCCTGGCGGGACTCCCGCCAGGAACAGGATGGCGGTAGTGGGTGCCGCGGGGCCCCTGGGGGCCCCTGCAGTGCCCATGCCAATGGCATGGGCACTGCAGGGGCCCTCGTAAGAGGGCCCCACAAAGTATTTCAGTGTCTGCTATGCAGACACTGAAATACGCGACGGGTGCCACTGCACCCGTCGCACCTTCCCACTACGCCGGCTCAATTCTGAGCCGGCGTCCTCGTGGGAAGGCTGATTTGCCCTGGGCTGGCGGGCGGCCTTTTGGCGGCCGCCCGCCAGCCCAGGGCAAATCCCAAAATACCCTCAGCGGTCTTTCGACCGCGGAGCGGTATTTTGGTGGGGGAACTTCGGCGGGCGGCGAAGTTAGAATCACCCCCATAGTGTTCCTGCAACTAAGGCCTCCACAGGTAGAGCTAAGGGCGGTCTGGTTACTTTCCTATCTGTGGAGGCCGGAGGGATGGAAGCACGTGTTGTGGGCACATCTCCTTTTTTTCTGGCTTTATCTTTGAAATTAGCAGAGCCATTTGATATACTACTGATCAACTATTATAACAATAATTTTGATAATTCTGATGTAAGTGTGGTTAGTAGTTTGGAGATGTTAATACATAAGGTAAAAGCTATCAGTAAAAAGAACCTAAGAATAGTCTGGGTTGGTGATTTTAATGCCCACCTGTGTGAGCCAGAGTTCTTGGACTGTTGTGGACTTTTGGACAAAAATGATAATCCCACTCAACATTTTAAACACTCCCCATATGGGAACGCTCTTAATTCTTTGATAACAGTAAACTCTCTTCTTTTTCCCATACCAGCTATTAGAGGGATACCAACATTTGTAAGGGGGGACACTCATACTGTTATTGATTATATTATTTATTCCAGAGAACTATCCTCTATTGTAGGATAATTCAGGGTGACTTCGACTTGTATTAGTGACCATAACCCCTTATCTATTGTGATTAACCTGGATTTGCCGAGCGACTCAAGAAGAGGGAAGCGACATCCTGCTATGAAGCTCTCATCCCAAAAAGAACTCACAATTAAATGGGGAAAGATAAATAGTAATACCTTTTTCAAAGATCTATTTCTGAATAAATGGTCAGATGTTATGACATCACTGGATGAAGATAGGGCCCCCCATGAAATCGTCCATGCATTTTCCTCTCTGACAAAGTATATGGCGGAGAAATTACAGCCCTCTCGCACTAACAAAGCCCATGGCCCAAGATGGTTTAACCACGCATGTACCACATCCTTAAGTAAGTTAAAGAAAACAATCAATGCATCTCCTCAAGATTGACAAGCAATTAAGATTGCTAGGAAAAACTACAAAGAAGCACTTGCTAAAAGGAAAGTCGAACTAAGTGAATCTGCGTGGGAGGAACTGATGGTTGCAAGTAAAATTAAAGATACAACTGCATTTTGGCGCGTGGTTAACTCTTTATTGTCGAATGACAAACATGAGACGTCCATGGATACTGTCATTCCAGCCAAGACTTGGGTGGACTATTTTAAAAAAACTTTTGCCACAGAGACAAATGTTCAACCAGAAATGTTAAACTGTCTGAAGTTTGCAGGAAATGATCAGCTAAGTCTGGCTTTTAGTAATATTGTAAGTGTGGACGATGTTAAACAAGCCATTCAAGATTGCCCCCCTGAGAAAGCCCCTGGCCCAGACAGAATTCCTGCTGATTTATATAATGCACTTCCAGATTTCTGGGGACCACTGCTTACTAATGTTCTGAGATCGGCTGTGGCAGGCCCTCTAGTAGATTCTTGGAAAGAGGCGATCATCGTCCCGATTTTTAAGAAGGGAGACAGGGCTGATCCTTTGTGTTATCGCCCAATTTCTTTATTGGATAGCTCAGTCAAAATTTTAGGTCGAGTGATCCTAAATAAGCTAGAAGAATGGGCAACTGAATCTCACTCCCTCTCAGAAATACAATTTGGCTTTCGCCCAGGTGTTGGCACAGTGGAACAAACTCTTAACTTGACTCTCATAGTCCAGAAATATACTAAAGTTAAAAGGGGCTGCATACATCTAGCATTCATGGATCTGTCCTGTGCCTTTGATGCAGTCAATAGGGAGAAACTGTGGATGGTAATGCTGGATATGGGCGTGGATAAAGATATAGGGGGTTATTCTAACTTTGGAGGAGGTGTTAATCCGTCCCAAAAGTGACGGAAAAGTGACGGATTTACCACCAGCCGTATTACGAGTCCATTATTTCCTATGGAACTCGTAATACGGCTGGTGGTATATCCGTCACTTTACCGTCACTTTTGGGACGGATTAACACTCCTCCAAAGTTAGAATAACCCCCATAGTCATATTACTTAGTAAACTTCATGCCTGTACAGAGGCTCGGGTCCGTTATTCTCAGGAGGGATGCATGACAGAGAAATTTCCCTCACTAAAGGGGGTTAGACAGGGATGTGTCCTTGCCCCTTTTCTTTTTCTCTTGTTCATAAACGGTCTAGAGAAATTTCTTTGCGAATCAGAGAAGGATTCTCCAGTTATCAATAATTCTCCAATCCCTGTACTTCTGTATGCGGACGATGCTGTACTCATTTCAAGGACAGCAAATGGCCTCCAGATTTTATTAAATGCTTTTAATACTTTTATGGGGAACCTTGGTCTTAAAATAAATAGAACTAAGGGGGTCATTCTGACCCTGGTGGCCGGTGGCCGCCAGGGCCACCGACCACGGGAGCACCGCCAACAGGCTGGCAGTGCTCCCACGAGCATTCTGACCGCGGCGGTTCAGCCGCGGTCAGAAGCGGCAAGTCGGCGGGCTCCCGCCGACTTACCGCTGCTCGGGGGAATCCTTCAAGGCGGCGGAGCACGCTCCGCCGCCATGAGGATTCTGACAGCCCCTACCGCCATCCTGTTCATGGCGGGAAACCCGCCATGAACAGGATGGCGGTAGGGGGTGCCGCGGGGCCCCTGGGGGCCCCTGCCAATGGCATGGGCACGGCAGGGGCCCCCGTAATAGGGCCCCGTTAAGTATTTCAGTGTCTGCCTTGCAGACACTGAAATACGCGACGGGTGCAACTGCACCCGTCGCACCCCTGCAACTACGCCGGCTCAATTCTGAGCCGGCGTCCTCGTTGCAGGGGCATTTCCTCTGGGCCGGCGGGCGCTCTTTTGGAGAGCGCCCGCCGGCCCAGAGGAAATGTCTGAATGGCCGCCGCGGTCTTTTGACCGCGGTGCGGTCATTTGGCGGCGGTACTATGGCGGACGGCCTCCGCCGTCC
The DNA here is from genome assembly GCF_031143425.1 of Pleurodeles waltl. Classification (NCBI taxonomy): domain Eukaryota; kingdom Metazoa; phylum Chordata; class Amphibia; order Caudata; family Salamandridae; genus Pleurodeles; species Pleurodeles waltl. The sequence goes on from NC_090443.1 coordinate 251,252,025, forward strand.
GCCATAGTCTGAATCACCCCCTAAGTCATTTGTGATGAAGACCGGACCCAAACTAGCAAAAACAAAAAAACATGTTTTAGACGGCCATGAGATACTCAAGGTCCCACATTTTACGTATCTGGGGGTTCCTATTGATGTAGATTTTAATTGGAAATTTTTAGTTAATATACGCTCAATACAATTCCAAAAAGCCATTGAAGCAGTTTTTAGGTTCGCGAAAAGACTCCGACATAAACCTGTTAAGGAAATGATGACTGTCTTCTCCTCTAAGTGTCTTTCTATTGCGACATTTGGAGCCGGGGTCTGGAGGTATGCAGAATGTACAGGACTTCAGACTATAGAAAATACATTTTTAAGAAGGTTATTAGCAGTCCCTCAATCTACCCCAGTAAAGTTCTGTCACAAAGAGGTAGGCTTGAGATACATATCTAGCTATATAAAACTTCAACCTGTAATATTGTGGGTTAACCTGTTCTGTGCCTTGGACGAGGTGACCTCCTCCAAGGCTACAGTTCCCCTGTGCCTTGGACGAGGTCACCTCGTCCATGGCACAGGGGAACTTGGGGGAGCGCTAGCGCGCCCCCCGTGCACACCCCTCCCCCCCCAAGCCGGGGATGGAAGGGGAAGACCTTCCCCTTCCACCCCCGACCCCCCCACCCCCCCTGTGACATCAGCACGCGAGCGAGCGCGCTGATTAGTCACAGGGGCCTCCCCCATAGCGCGATTGAAAGAGAAATGCTAAGCATTTCTCTTTCAATCACGTGGGGGAGGCCCGGAGGGGCTTCAAAGGGAAGGAAATGTATTTCCTTCCCTTTGAAGTCTCTCTGAGGGTTTCAAAAGCCGGATTGCTTGCAATCCGGCTTTTGAAACCCCACTAGACACCAGGGATTTTTTTTTTTTTTTACTGATAGTGACAAAAGGGAGCGACCCCTTGGGCAAGGGTCGCTCCCAGGGGGGGCATGTTTTTGGGAAGGCCTTTTCTGCCCCCCCTGGGGGCAGAAACCTCTAGGCACCAAGGATAATTTTTTTAGGTGGGGAGCGACCCCTTAGGCAAGGGTCGCTCCCCTTGGGGGAAAATTATATTTAGGCCATTTCTGCCCCACCTTGGGGGCAGATTGGCCTATTTTGATGAGGCCAAACTGCCCCCAAGGGGGGTAGAAACCACTGGACACCAGGGAGTTTTTTCTTTGCGTGAATTTCACGCAAGGGGAGCGACCCCTTAGGCAAGGGTCGCTCCCTGGGGGGGCAATTTATTTTAGGCCATTTTTGCCCCCCCTGGGGGCAGAACCCTCTAGGCGCCAGGGGAAATTTTTCTTTCGTGTTTTTTTTTTTGTTTGTTTGTTTTTTTAGAGATGGCAAGGGTCGCTCCCCTGGGGGGCAAATTGTATTTAGGCCATTTCTGCCCCCCTTGGGGGCAGATTGGCCGATTTTAGGTCAATCTGCCCCCAAGGGGGCAGAAACCACTCGGCACCTGGGATTTGTTTTTTGGCGCCAATGTCACGCAGGGGGAGTGACCCCGTAGGCAAGGGTCGCTCCCGGGGGGGGGGGATGGGGGTTGGGGGGCAATTTATTTTAGGCCATTTCTGCCCCCCCTGGGGGCAGATCGGCCCATTATTAGGCCGATCTGCCCCCGGGGGGGGCAGAAACCTCTAGGCGCCCGGGGAATTTTTTTTTATGTGTTTTTTTTTGTTTGTTTGTTTTTTTAGAGATGGGGAGTAACCCATCAGGCAAGGGTCGCTGCCCTGGGGGGCAAATTGTATTTAGGTAATTTCTGCCCCCCTTGGTGGCAGATTGGCCGATTTTAGGTCAATCTGCCCCCAAGGGGGCAGAAACCATTAGGCACCTGGGATTTGTTTTTTGGCGCCAATGTCACGCAGGGGGAGTGACCCCGTAAGCAAGGGTCACTCCCGGGGGGGGTGGGGGTTGGGGGGGCAAATTAATTTTAGGCCATTTCTGCCCCTGGGGCAGATCCCTCTAGGCGCCAGGGTAATTTTTTTTTTTGTGTTTTTTTTGTTTGTTTGTTTGTTCTTTAGAGATGGGGAGCGACCCATCAGGCAAGGGTCGCTCCCCTGGGGGGCAAATTGTATTTAGGCCATTTCTGCCCCCCTTGGGGGCAGATTGGCCGATTTTAGGTCAATCTGCCCCCAAGGGGGTAGAAACCACTAGGCACCGGGGATTTGTTTTTTGGCGCCAATGTCACACAGGGGGAGCGACCCCGTAGGCAAGGGTCGTTCCTGGGCAGGGGGGGTCAAATTTATTTTAGGGCATTTCTGCCCCCCCCTCCCGGGGCCGGCTGAGCTAGAGGCCAAACTCCACAGGTAGGCACTTTGCAAAAAACACCTCTGTTTTCTGTGAAAAAATATGTTGTGTCCACGTTGTGTTTTGGGCCATTTCCTTTCGTGGGCGCTAGGCCTACCCACAGAAGTGAGGTACCATTTTTATCGAGAGACTTAGGGGAACGCTGGGTGGAAGGAATTTTATTGCTCCTCTCAGATTCCAGAACTTTCTGCCACAGAAATGTGAGGAACATGTGTTTTTTTAGCCAAATTTTGAGGTCTGCAAAGGATTCTGGGTAACAGAACCTGGTCCGAGCCCCACAAGTCACCCCATCTTGGATTCCCCTAGGTCTCTAGTTTTAAAAAATGCACAGGGTTGGTAGGTTTCCCTAGGTGCCGGCTGAGCTACAGGGCAAAATCCACAGGTAGGCACTGTTTTCTTTCAAAAATGTGGATGCGTCCACGTTGCGCTTTATGGCGTTTCCTGTCGCGGGCGCTAGGCCTACCCACACAAGTGAGGTATCATTTTTATCGGGAGACTTGGGGGAACGCTGGGTGGAAGGAAATTTGTGGCTCCTCTCAGATTCCAGAACTTTCTGCCACAGAAATGTGAGGAACATGTGTTTTTTTTGCCAAATTTTGAGGTTTGCAAAGGATTCTGGGTAACAGAACCTGGTCCGAGCCCCACAAGCCACCCCTCCTTGGATTCCCCTAGGTCTCTAGTTTTCATAAATGCACAGGTTTGAAAGGTTTCTCTGGGTTCTGGCTGAGCTAGAGGCCAAAATCTACAGGTAAGCACTTCGCAAAAAACACCTCCTGTTTTCTTTCAAAAATTTGGATGTGTCCACTTTGCGCTTTGGGGCGTTTCCTGTCGCGGGCGCTAGGCCTACCCACACAAGTGAGGTATCATTTTTATCGGGAGACTTGGGGGAACGCTGGGTGGAAGGAAATTTGTGGTTCCTCTCAGATTCCGGAACTTTCTGCCACAGAAATGTGAGGAACATGTGTTTTTTTAGCCAAATTTTGAGGTTTGCAAAGGATTCTGGGTAACAGAACCTGGTCCGAGCCCCGCAAGTCACCCCATCTTGGATTTCCCTAGGTCTCTAGTTTTCAGAAATGCACAGTTTTGGTAGGTTTCCCTATGTGCCGGCTGAGCTAGAGGCCAAAATCTACAGGTAGGCACTTTGCAAAAAACACCTCTGTTTTCTTCCAAAAATTTGGATGTGTCCATGTTGCGCTTTGGGGCGTTTCCTGTCGCGGGCGCTAGGCCTACCCACACAAGTGATGTATCATTTTTATCAGGAGACTTGGGGGAATATAGATTAGCAAAACAAGTGTTATTGTCCCTTGTCTTTCTCTATATTTTTTCCTTCCAAATATAGGAGAGTGTGTAAAAAAGACATAAATTTGAGAAATGCCCTGTAATTCACATGCTAGTATGGTCACCCCGGAATTCAGAGATGTGCAAATAACCACTGATCCTCAACACCTTATCTTGTGCCCTTTTTGGAAATACAAAGGTTTTCTTGATAGCAATTTTTCACTCTTTATATTTCAGCAAATGAATTGCTGTATACCCGGTATAGAATAAAAACGCTCTGCAGGGTGCAGCTCATTTATTGGCTCTGGGTTCCTCGGGTTCTTGATGAACCTACAAGCCCTATATATCCCAGCAACCAGAAGAGTCCAGCAGACGTAATGGTATATTGCTTTCGATAATCTGACATTGCAGGGAAAAGTTACAGAGTAAAACGTAGAGAAAAATTTATGTTTTTTTCACCTCAATTTCAATATTTTTCTTTTTCAGTTGTTGTTTTCTGTAGGAAACCCTTGTAGGATCTACACAAATGACCCCTTGCTGAATTCAGCATTTTGTCTACCTTTCAGAAATGTTTAGGTTTCTGGGATCCAGCATTGGTTTCATGCCCATTTCTGTCACTGACTGGAAGGAGGCTGAAAGCACAAAAAATTGCAAAAATGGGGTATGTCCCAGTACAATGCCAAAATTGTGTTGAAAACTTCGGTTTTCTGATTCAAGTCTGCCTGTTCCTGAAAGCTGGGATCCTGCTGAGTTTAGCACCGCAAACCCTTTGTTGATGCCATTTTCAGGGGGAAACCACAAGCCTTCTTCTGCGGCCACTTTTTCCAATTTATTTAAAAAAAACGAAATTTTCACTGTATTTTGGCTAATTTCTTGGCCTCCGTTAGGGGAACCCACAAAGTCTGGGTACCTCTAGAATCCCTAGGATGTTGGAAAAAAAGGACGCAAATTTGGCTTGGTTAGCTTATGTGGACAAAAAGTTATGAGGGCCTAAGCGCGAACTGCTCCAAATAGGCAAAAAAAGGCCTGGCACAGGAGGGGGAAAAGGCCTGGCAGCGAAGGGGTTAAAATCTGGACTAAGCCAGAAGCGCATTTATGTAGAAAGGTGATACAGGATTGTCTCCTCTTGTCACGATCTCTGGATATACCCTGGCTTAGATATGTTTATCTCTCTCTCCTATCACTAGGATTAGGGGATTTTTCTCTTAAACCAGACACCCTAACAAGACAGGACATTAAGAAGGTTAAAGATATATTCTTGGCAGAAAAATCAGGCCATGGAGTCAGCATCTGGTGTAATGAGATTATGGTCGAGGTATGAGACACAGCAATTTCAACCAAAGCTGTATCTAACCATTATTAATCATGAGCGACAAAGGTTTTTACTCACGAGGCTACGTTTAAATATTTTACATTACTTGGTAGCATTTCCAGTATGTGGAACCTGGTTTAAGAACCTCCCTCCTTGTCGCTGCGATGGAAAGACACCTCAGAGTACATTACATTTTATGCTTTTTTGCACTTTATATGTCGTTCCAAGAAAAAGGTTTTTACGTCCGTTATTTTTGTGTAATAACATTAGAACTAGCCAGCTTGCTTATTCCCATTTACACGATCTGGGAAATATGGACACAATTCAGGCTGTGTTAAATTTCATACATGCTGCTCATGGTATTCGGAAATGTATTAATAACGTTTTTTAGAAATTTTAATGATTGAGAAATTTGTATGTTTTATTTATTTGATGTCTTTTATGGTCTTTCTGCACCGAATAAAGTAAATGAATGAAAAATGAATGAAAATGCTGAGCTCAGAGTACCCAGCTCTTACTTGCACAGACAGTGCACACATCCTGTAAGACCAGTGGTTAATTTGTAAATAAAAACGTGCCGGTGCCCAAAGCTCTCCTCTGAAACACACAGCTGCTGCATTTAAAGTGAGAGCACAGAATATTGCAGTAGTGTAATACCAGCAATGGTAAGACACATCAAACTGTGCATGGTCACAGGTAAGAATGATCGAGATGAATGGGGACTACCCAGCATTCAAAGTAAAACTATACCTCCTGGCAAACCAATCAAATGGGGGTTGCTTTGTTTAGACCTTGATATTCTTTTTTGTTTTACTGAACGTTTTTGAAAAGCAGAAAAGCAACAAAACATACCTTGAAGTGATTCCACGTTAGTTTCATCTGATTTAGAGGAAAGTGAAAGTTAAATGCACAGTTTGCGGACTATGCTTCATCAGAACGGCTTTTTCTGCAGTTATTATGCGGCGTGAGTTTGATCAAAAGGCGTTAGACAGCTTTGCATAAGCACTAGATTATATTATGCAAAGCAATATTGATGCTTTTTTGTTGTTCTTTATTCATGGGGATATAAAGTCAATCAGAGGATAGTGAGCAGACACCAGGCAGTTCCAAAGTCAGAAGCTCTGGTCAAGTAATTGTATGTATATATAACGCTTAAGAAGTATACAGTCTAAATTGAGAGGGTTGTCTTGTGTGTGAATTTGATTTCGCCATTTACTTGCCTTGGAATGGGAGGCATTCCAAGTGGGAAAAAGCCAAAATAACATTGTTAGCTTAAAAATCTAGTCTCCAACTTGGAGAGAGAGGGTTAGTTCGTGTGCAACGTACAGTGATTTATTAAAGCCTAACTACAACTCCCAGGATGCAGTTTGTTGTTAAATGACACCTGAGAACTGTGGCCCCCATCTACTTAACGGGCAGTCGCTTTGTCAACACTATTACAACACTAAAACATATACCAAACGTCAGCCTTGGATGATTTTCACTGCAGTGGAAATATGTTCCTCTATAGGAGAGTTTTTGCATTCCATTCTTTGCTCCGTTCGGAAATGCAGGATTGTTTGCCTGTTTGCAATATGTTTGCTATAAAGATTGTTGAGAACAAATTACAAGGGCTGTCCTGCAACCAACCTTGTTAAAGCCCGCCTGCATTCAAGCTGTTTTGGCCAATCAGGAAGGGGATTGTTGTGCTCAAACCAACAATCAGGTTAATCGACCTCAGCCCATTCAGCTCTTTCTTCCACATGTTGCTGAAACCGAGGGAAATCATGCTTAGCCTTGGAGGAGCGTGTATGGATACAAACAGAAGGGATTATATCAACAGTGTCTCTTTTAAAACTAAATCGAGGACTTTGCAGGGTGTTAAGCTGAGCGCAGTGCTATGGCAGGAAGGGAACGAGTGTAGTGATCAGGGAGAAATAGATGAATGAGGTGAGTGAGGAATCGGCCCTCCCCATCCCCCAAAGGTGAGCTGTTGACTAGTTCGGAATTTTTAAAAAAATCGGGGGAAGGGGATGCCTCGATCCTCATAATGGTCTTTTTCATTGTGCCTCTTTTCTCTTCTATCAGTCCTTTCATTTCTGCAGCGTATTCTACTGCAGCTTTGTTTCTTCCTGCCCATATCTAGCATCTACACTTTGTTCCTTGCCTGTGCACTTTTCACACTGTAAGGTCTGTCCTTGCATGTGCTGTCTACATTACTTTCACTTTCTTCTCTATTTTCACACATTTCTCCAGCTCTTTGCGCTGCCAGCTGCTCTCTGCTTCTCACTAAAACATTTACATCTGATCTCGACCCTCCGCTTAAACTCTCGGCTTGATTTTCGCACCCTGCACACATGCTCTCTTACTCGATCTGTGCTCGCCATTAAACCTGCTCTCCACTGTCACAATTGCTTTACAAACTGTGCTTTCCAGAAAACAGCTGTCAGGGCACTCATGAATCCATGATTAGAAGTTAGTGATGTATCCAATCTTCAGTATATAGTGACAATAACACCATGTAGAGTTCGAGCCCAATTTATTCTTGAAGCATAAAATTCATCATAGCAATAAAAGGCCGTCCTTGAAATCAATATTCATGTAGCAACCACAGCCAATATTCATGTAGCAACCACAGCCAACACGTGTTTCATCCTATGAGATAATAATCTCTTAAGGACTTCATCAGGGCTATCCTTAGAGGATAATATCTGTATTGTGGGGAAACACACCGCGATCAAGTTATCCCGCGGCGTTCCCAATATCGGAACATAGCCCTGATGAAGTCCTTAAGAGATTATTATCTCATAGGATGAAACACGTGTTGGCTGTGGTTGCTCCTCACAATTCACATCCACTTTCTTCCCTGTACATTACTATTCACCCAGACATCTTCTTTACACTTCACATGTTTACATCCTCCAATTGCAGTCTACAGCCTGTTCACCTGCACTTTAGTCTGTACATTTTCTTGCAATTCTCCATTTGCTGCTGTCACCCTGCAATCCTTTCCATGCTATGTATCTGTTCCCAACCCTACAAATGCATTCTCCTCCCCCTGATACACCCTACACCACCCAGACTCACTCTCCACCCACTCTCTACAATGTACTGCAACTTTCCACATGTCCTCTACACTATGCACATGCAACATCCACCCTATAACTCCACACTCTACACTGTGCTCCACACCCACTCCCTACCCATTTTTAACACCATTCACTACATCTACTGTGCAGCCACGACATCTACTTTTCACTATGAGCACCAGTACTCCATGACCCACATCTACCCACTAAAATATGCTCTGCATCCACTTTCTATTTATGTTCTCAAACTATACATTTGCCTTACCTCCTATACATTCTCTTTCCATTGTCTGCACTCCATGTACTCTGCACATACACTACACACCACCAGCTACATGGACTATCCACCCATGTTGTCTTCTCCCCAAACCCAATGTCTATGCTTTGCATTCACCCTCTACTTCTCTTCTACACAATACACACTCATTCTAAATCCTCTGCATCCATACTCCACGTTGCCCGCCACATTCACACTTTACATCCGCTCTATTCTCTCTCCTTGAAACACATCTTTCAGTGGCTAGCGGCTTTCTGCCATCTACATTTGCCCTCCTCATGGGGTTTTCACACTTTGCCTACCTTTCTGTTCTCCACCCTCCATAGGTGCTCTTCAATTGATAGATTTGTCCTTCACATGCAGTTGCCATCCAGTACTCTGCTTGCCACCCTTCACATTTGCCTCCCCACACTTCAGATCTGCTTTCCTGCCCTACACATTTGCTTTTCACATTGCACTTCAACTCTCTGCTCTTCACATTCACTATCCACACTGTGCATGCCCTCTCCAACCTCCATTTGGGGCTTTGACTCCATACATCCGCTCTCCAACCTCAAGATACCCTGTACATTCACTTGCGATGGTCAACAGCCACTCTTATTATCTATTCTTCAGACTACTGCACCACATCTGCAATGCAGGTTCTACCCATTCTACTATTATGTATATCTGCACTTCATGGTCTCTATCCTCTCTGCATTCCACATCCACTCTCCAAGCGCCCTCAGGGCACTGTATAGACACTTTAGACACTGGTCATCTGTTTCACCCTGTAAATGTGCTATCCACCTCTGTTTTTGCTCTCCATACTCTCTCGTCACCCTCCATATGCAATCTTCAAGACCCAGGTGTGCACTCCACACTTCACATGCACTCTCTTCTGTGTAGTCATTGTCTGTTAACCCTTCACATCTGTTCTTAACCCTTCACATTCAATCAAAGCCCTCTGCATCCACTCATCAAGCCTCACCTACACTTTCCACCATATACATCTGCTCTCCATGTTCAGGTTCTACACTCTATCCTTTCACTGCACAACTCCCTTCTCACTGCAATACATCTGATTGTTGCCCTTTATATTCTCTTGTACTACATGTGCTGACCATACTACATACGCAGCCTTGATCCGCTATATCTACTTTCTACACTCTACACCTCCTCTCCCCTCTGTACATTTATTCCCCAATGTGTACATTTGCTGGAAACACACGACTGTCTACATTTGCTCCACACCCAGTGGTGCATCTGGCCTCTACCCTGTACATGCTCTCTCCATTTTGTACATATGCTCCTCACACTCAATTTGCACTCTTCTCTTCTACTTTTAAACTATACTTTGACACGTCACATCTGATCTCCACCTTCCACCTGTGTGCCCCATTCTGCACATCACTCTTCACATTTGCTATTCAACCTATACAGGTACTCTCAATTTCCTCATGTCTTCACCACCCTAATTACACACTTGGCACCCTCCATGTGCTGTTTTCAATCTACACATTCATTATGGTCTACATTCTTCCCTCCATCCTCTATCCACACTACCTCCCCACATCTTCTGCTCTATCTTCTCTTTCTACAATACATCTTCACACCACACCCACATTGCCTCTCAAGCGTCCCCTCTCCAACAAGTACTTCCACAAATCTGCCCACCACTCTCAATCTTCAAACTTATTGTTCATCCTCGTGGTGATAATTTAAAATGTCTTCCCCCTCTATCCATCCTGTACATAAGCTCTTCGCGGTACACAACCAATGTAAGCTCTTTTTATCAGCTTTCCAACTCCTTCATATCCTCACCCTGCCTTGTACATTTGCTTTCCACATGTGCCTTATCCATTCTCCTCAAACTCTCTGCGCACTACATCAAATCTGTTCTCTTTTTCTGTTTTTTCGTTCTGCCCTCTACCCTACTGATTGACTCTTAGCCCTTTTCATTCTCTCTCCAAGCACTTCATCGCTTCTGCATCCTGCATGCTACTCTGCATAACATCCACCACTAACCCTTTCCATCTCTGTCACATTCATATGCTCTCTCTCCACCCTCCGAAACCATCCTGCGCATCCATTATGACCCCCGACTTGAGCTCTCCACATGTGAATGTCCACTGACTCTTCATCCCTGCTCACCTCCACAAGCACTCTCCATTATTTTTCTTGAAACTGCTATCTCTTGATGTATGCAAAGCTAATCCATCCACCACACTTCACACACCATGTACATGCTCTTATATTCACATTTGCCCTCCACATGCACATCTGCTTCCTGCCGTCCACATCCATTCTTTATACTATACGTGCACTTTCCACATTCCATTTGCACTTACTATGCTATACATGTGGTCTCCACCCACTGGATGCATTCTTCACCCTCTCCATCCATTCTCCACTGTCCACATACACTCTCCACATCTTTTCTCCATACCATCTCGCCACCTCTGCAGTGCAGGCTCCACCTACTTGATCTGCATCCTCTCTCTACGTTCCACACCTACTCTCCAATCCCCTTCATCATACTCTTAATCCATTCTCCACCCTGCTCTTCTTCACCCTATAAGGGGCATATTTATACTCTGTTTGCGCCGGAATTGCGTTGTTTTTTTTTTACGCAATTCCGACGCAAAACTAACTCCATATTTATACTTTGGCGTTAGACGCGTCTAGCGCCAAAGTCCATGGAGTTTGCGTAATTTTTTAGCGTGGACACCTACTTTGCGTTAATGATATGCAAGGTAGGCGTTCCCGTCTAAAAAAGTGACTCCGAGGCATGTGCGCCGTATTTACACTCCCGGGCTTGGGCGGGTCCAAAAAAATGACGTACGGACGCTTTTGCGCCGTTTTTTAGCGCCTGGTCAGGGCAGGCGTTAAGGGACTTGTGGGCTCGGAAGGAGCCCAGAGGTGCCCTCCCATGCCCCCAGGGACCCCCCCTGTCACCCTTGCCCACCCCAGGAGGACGCCCAAGGATGGAGGGACCCATCCCAGGGACATTAAGGTAAGTTCAGGTAAGTGATTTTTTTTTTTTTTTTTGTGGCATAGGGGGGCCTGATTTGTGCCCCCCTACATGCCACTATGCCCAATGACCATGCCCAGGGGACAGAAGTCCCCTGGGCATGGCCATTGGGCAAGGGGGCATGACTCCTGTCTTTGCTAAGACAGGAGTCATTTCTATGGGGGTTGGGAGTCGAAAAAAATGGCGCAAATCGTGTTGAGGCGAAAAATTTGCCTCAGCCTGACTTGCCCCATTTTTTGGCGCCCAAGCTCCATATCCCCCTACGCCGGCGCTGCCTGGTGTATGTCGTTTTTTTTTATGCACACCAGGCAGCGCCGGCGGCTAACGCCGGCTAACGTCATTGAATAAATACGGCGCCCGCATGGCGCTTCAGAATGGCGTTAGCCGGCGCTAATTTTTTTTACGCAAAACTGCGTTAGCGCAGTTTTGCGTCAAAAAGTATAAATATGGCCCTAAATGTTCAGCCCGCCGTCTACATGTGCTCTCTATCCTGTATTTTCAATATCCTTCATGCGCATTCTTCAGTGTCCTTGAGTACTCTCTGCGCTTCATGTGCACTCACTCCTCTACCTCCTTTGTCTGCCTTGTCATTATGCCCTCCACATCTGTTCTCCACCCTACACATCAATTCAAAGTAGGCCTCGTGAAATTTATAATTATGTCGAGGTAATTCGCATCATTTCAGGAATTTCACATTAAGCTTATGGCATACATTTCCTCTAAATTACACTATTGCACACCATTGACAAGCAAAATGTATCACTGATGCACCATTTACAAAAAAAGGTTTACTGCAAGTGCACAAGAACAACAGAAAGTGAGCGCTGTTTACTGTGCTTTTGTTTTTTTCAATATTTAGTCGGAAATGTGTTCCTGCTTGAAAAATGTACATGAGAGCACATTTTTAGCTAAATTACCATGCAAAATGACCGATTAGAATTTTGCCTAATTCTGCGTAATTTCACTGAAATTTTGTGTAAGTGCACAGAAGCAAATTATGCACATTTTGCACACCCCTAATTCAACGCCCTCTGTAACCTACCCTTCAAGCCCCACAATCACTTCTCTACATCCAATCAGTCCTTTGTCCACACCACATTTGCTCTTAGTGGATTACATCCACGCTCTGACCTTTACATCGTCTGCTACTCTTTTTATTCACCAAGCACTCCCAAATCACTATCAAAATCCTACCTCACTTCCCACCAAGTACATCGACTCTCCATTTTCACAGTTTGCACTCATTCCTCTGTGCACACATCCTTTCTCAATGAACTACATCCACTCATTGCCCTCTAGATCCTTTGACCAAACTCTGTATGTCATCTACTTTGGACTTCAACAAACAATGTCTGCCTGCTATATCCACTCTCCACCATACACATTCGCCCTGCACATTTGCTCCATCATGGATGTCCACTGTCAACTTGTGTTGTTCATGCTATATTTGCCATCTCCATACTTCATTTTTACGCTCTGCACTTTACCTTCCCTGGCTACTCTGTGTTGTCCACCCTCTACATGTGCTGTAAATACTCCACATGTGCTGTAGATGCACTCTCCACCTTGTACGGTTGCTCTTATCTCCACTCTACATGTCCTCTCCATTTGGTTCATATGCTCTAATATAGTCACAGCACTCCATGTTTCCACCCAGCCAATACATGCCTCTCCACGCTAAATGAACACTCTCCACCCTAACATACCCTTGCCACCATCCAAATATTCTCTCCAAATACTTTACACATTCCTCGTGCTCTCTCCACCCTCATATGTTCTCTCCACCCTCCTTATTCTTTCTATCCAGTACTTCCCTCTTCAGCCTCCACATGCTCTTTCCACTGTGTGTATTCACTATCTACTCAGTACATCCACTGTAAACAGTCCAAACCCTTCTCTTTGTATCTTTTCTCCACACCCACATTCCCCGTTAAAATCATATTTTGCAGTAATTGCAATTAAGGGTTGCGGTGACAGAGTTAGTGGAAGTGTAGTAATACTACAACAGTAAGTCAGGCAGAGATATGAAATGCTGTAATTGAGGGGCTTTTTTGTATTTACTTAAAGATATGGTCTAATATTCTTATGGTGTAGCTGCGGAACAACTCTGAGAGAGAGAGATCATAAAAAATGTAATGGATGCAACCATCATGAAATTTTGCTGGACTCAGAAAAACATCCAGAATTCCCCAGGGTCATACTGAAGTAATAAAAAAGAAGCATGAAGTACTCATCGAGTTGTAAAATAATACATACACATCTTGAAGTAATCATAATCTTCTCCCAATCCCTAGTTGTAACAAAGGCTTTGTGACGTACTCTGGTCCCATCCCCTAGTTGTCATGGAGACATCATGAAGTAATCTTCTCCCATCCCCTATTTGTCATGGAGTCATCATGAAGTAATCTGCTCCCATCCCCTATTTGTCATGGAGTCACCATGAAGTAATCTGGTCTCATCCCTTTGTTGTCATGGAGTCATCATGAAGTAATCCGCTCTCATCCCTTTGTTGTCATGGAGTCATCATGAAGTAATCGCTCTCATCCCTTTGTTGTCATGGAGTCATCCTGTAGTAGTTCAAGATAATCACACATTTTCTAAAGAAGCAATCAGAAGACCATCCCGGAGTAGTTATTGTGATGACTTCGGAGTCATCTCATTCAAATATTTCACCCTATAGGCATACTTCAGGATGGTTTGGGATTAATTCACTGGATAATTACAGGAATAGCTCAGCTGAAGTCATTGGATGACTTCAGAATGACTCCAGGAAGAGCTTCCTTTTTGACTTGGGGCTGCCCTACTCATACAACTGTGATGGGTTTGCGGGGGACCCGCACTGGGTTTTTTCTATTACTGCTTTAGTTAATGTTTCACATGTTGCAGAAGTCTACTTTACAGGTTTGTGTTATTGGTCTGGCTGCACAATCACCTTTTTAAAAAAAAAACATGGCCCCGGAATGCATGACAATTGAGAAGCCTGGCAGTGCTGGGTTTTTTCAACATGTCCTAAAAGGGGCAAGTGTGGCTTGGCGTCAGAGAGGAAAAGTTTGTGCTGACAGAGATGGCACTGCTGATAATGCACACAACACCTGCAACAAAAGTCACTGTTTGCAGGCTGGAGAGCAGCATGACTGAGTATGATATGAATGGAACTTCGTATGACTCACACCCCTCAGCCATCCACCTGTTTTTTTGTATTAAATCATCCCCCTTTTCATTCGCCCAGCACTGCATATTCCTATCCAGTAACCTAAAGTGATGGCCTGTGATCTAATATACCGTCGCAGCAGAGCCTTGTGTAATCACATGACCTCAACCAGCCACTGTCATTCTCTGCTGCCCTCTGTAAACCGGGAACCACTGCCCTCCACCCAGGTGGACATCATCGGTGAGTACAAAGCCAATGGCACAGGAAAAGAGGGCGAGGATGGTGACAGTCATTCTAAGATGTAATTTCTGTATCTAATCATGCCCTTCACCGTCCACCATAGGTTGTTGCAAGTTCAGCGTTGTAAATATTGCTAAGGAGTATTGGGTGCTTTACTCAATCCCATAACTGCTCCTAAGAGTATATGTGAGTGGACCGCAAATGCACATCTTCATGCGCCTCACATTCACTTTCCGAGTGCAGTATCCCTTTTCTCTTCCACTAGCCTTCCTTTCAGACCGTTATCTTTCCCTCTCCACTAACCTCCTTTGATACTCACTGCCCGCTCCTATGCACTCCTCTCCCTTCCACTTCCTTCAACACCACACACAACCACTCCTCTCCAAAGGAAAACACACAGATAAAAGACATTGGGCCTCATTATGACCCTGGCGGGCAGGGGAGAAGTGGCGGTAATACCACCAACAGGCTGGCGGAATTTTTTTTTTTATTATGACCATGGCGGTAACCGCCATGGTCATCCGCCACTTCTCCACTCCGACCGACAGGGCGGTGACGACCACTGGGCTAGAGACTTCGGTCTCCAGCCCGGCGGCCGTCACCAGACCGCCGGCGGTATCAGGACCCTGCATACTGCCATGGATTTTGGGTGGTTTGGAACCGCCACAAAATCCATGGCGGTAGGCACTATCGGTGCCAGGGAATTCCTTCCCTGGCACTGATAGGGGTCTCCCCCACCCCCAAGTTCTTCCCCCACACCCAGAGCCCCCTACCACCCCCCAAAGGTGGAAGGACCCCCCACCCCCACCCCTGACATACACCCCCCCTCCCCAGCCCCACCCCCAACATCAACATACACAACCCCCCTACACGCACACATACACTACAATACATACCCGAACACATACAAACAGACATGGACACAGACTGACCCGCACACATTTCCCATACACACAACACACCCCGGCATGCATACACACACTCACATAACTCTCTACATACTCACACGCACACCCCATGCACACACATAACACACAACACCCCCCACCCCTCTCCCCTAACGGACAATCACCTTCCCTTGACTGGTGATCCTCCGGGAGGGGACGGGATCCATGGGGGCTGCTCCGCTGCCAGCTCCCCTTCACCAGAACACTGCCACACTGAATCCTGTGTTGGGATTTCATTTACAATGCCAATAGCTCTAACTCTCACAAATGCAAGACCTGGTGCATTGCAAATGCTTGTTAACTTGTACTAGAAGAAAGGCTCTATCTCATACAACAGTAGAAACAAAACATGTTCAAATATTCCTCCGGTGAGGTACATGGCAACAGCTCAGTTGCAAGGTAATGATTAGCTAAACAGGCTTCCCTTTTAAACAGGTGATTTTAGGAGCCCTATTTTTTTTTGGTTAAGAGAGCTAAGGGAAAAGAGAACCACAGGGCCTGATTTGATGTTGGCAGAGGGAATACTCCATCACAAACGTGACAGCTGGATCACCATTGAGACCATCTCCACCCCAGACTGGACTGACAACCGCTGCATTCACTTCACAATCATAGCACCAAGCAGCCGCACCCGCACTCCCAGGATGACCCCACAGGAAATGGAACAAAATCACCAACGAGCAACTCACCTCATCTCTCGCCAAACCCCTCCCTCCTCCCTCTGATTACGCCAACACAGTAGCACACAATCTCTACTCATGGGTCACCAAATTTGCCAACACTCTAACCCCCCTCAGGCTGACATCGACCAAACACGTACCTAAGAAAGCCAGCTGGTTCACCACCGAACTCCAAGAATCAAAGCGTGCCCTCAGATTTTTACAGAAAAAATGGAGGAACATCCCAACCAGCGAAGACCTTGCCTCCTTCAGAGCCACAACCGCAGCCCAATGCCATAAAATCAAGAACGCAAGAAAGGACGCACTCCGGGAGCACATCAACTCCTCCACACACAACTCTAAGGAACTCTTCTCACTCATCAACGAGTTCACAGGTCCACCCTTTAAAGCCATCAGTATCCCCCTGTCACAGGACCTCTGCAACAAAGTTGCCACCTATTTTCACCGCAAGATCCAGGATAACTACGACAGCTTCCTCCTGGAAAATCCTGACATCGGACCTGTGACCAACGGACCTCCCCCCCCCCCAGAATCCACCCAGACCATCCATGTGGTCCATGCTCACCACGGAAGCAACAGTCAGCATCATGAACAGCACCCACTCTGCGGCCCCCACGGACCCCTGCCCACACCACATATACATCAGAGCCAGGACATCCATCGCCCCTGAGCTCTGAAACACAATCATTTGCTCCATCAACACTGGCCACCTTCCCCCAGGACTGGAAAAACACAGAAATACGCCCCCTCCTGAAGAAACATTCGGCCGACCCATCAGAACTAAAGAATTTCTGGCCCACCTTGCTGCTACCCTACCCCACCAAATGACTGGAGAAAGCAATCGATGCACAACTACCGCATTTCATCGAGGCCAACAACTCCCTGGACAGCTCATAGTCCAGCTTCGGCAGCAACCACAGCATGGTGACAGCCCTCCTGGGAGCCACAGATGACATCCGATTACTCCCAGACTGTGGCCACACCGCACAGCTCATACTCCTCGACCGCTTAGCAGCCTTCAACACGATCTCCCACAGCACTCTACGCACCAGACTCCACAACATAGGAATCCACAGAAGAGCCCTGGAATGGATCCACTCCTTCCTCTCCAGGAGGATGCAGAGGGTCAGACTCCCACCCAACACATCCGGACCCACAGGAGTCAACTGCGGAGTCCCAAGGATCCTCACTGAGTCCCACACTGTTCAGCCATCGTCAGAAGCCACGGTATGAACATCGTGCCATATGCCGATGACACACAACTCACCAAAGAACCGGACATGGCCTAAAGGAACTTCCACTCAGGAATGGAAGCCAACGCCACCTGGATGAGAGAAAGCTGCCTCAAGCTCAACTTCGACAAGACTGGCTCATCATCTTCGGAAACGCCACCTCAGCTTGGGATGACTCCTGGTGGCCCACATCCCTCATCGCCTTCCCAGCACCGACTAAGCACGTCCGCAACCTAGGCATCATCCTCAACTCCTCCCTATCCATGACCCGGCAGGTAAACGCAGTCGACTCCTCCTGCTGGCACACACTCTGCAAACTGTGGAAGATCTTCAGATGGATCCCAGCAGACTGTCCCACGACAGTCACCCATGCCTTAGTCACAAGCAAGCTCAACTACGGCAACACCCTCTACGCCGGCACCTTGACTAGAAACATCAAAAACTAAAACTCATCCAGAACGCCGCCGCCAGACTCATCCTGGACCTCACACACTGAGAACATATCTCTCAACACTGGCTCCCTGTTGAGAAATGAATCACCTTCAAGCTACTCGCCAGCACGAACAAGACCATACACAACGCAGGACCAGCCTACCTGAACTACCACGTCTCCATCCACACACACCCAGATCCCTCTGCTCCACCCAGATGGCCCTGGCCACCATCCCTCGTATTTGTAAAACCACTGCGAGAGGACGATCCTTCACCTACATCGCAGGAAAGAGATGGAACAACCTCCGCTGCACCTCAGACAACACCCATTGCTCACCATCTTCAGGAAGAACCTCAAGACATGACTCTTCGGATGAAGCCCCTCCCCTTCCCCAACACCTTGAGACCCTCACGGGAGAGTAGCCATGCTTTACAAAAAACTGATTGATAGATTGACAGATCTTCTGTCTTCAGTTTTACAATCCCCATAGATTAGAATGGGATTGTAAAACAGCGGACGGGATATCCAGCACATTTGTGATGGAGTATTCCCTTCTACCAACATCTAAATCAGGCCCGTAGTCTGCTCTAATGAATTGCTCTGCTGCTTGATGCCTCAGGCGGTATGAGTAAGTATGCCCGTTGTTCAGACATAACGAACATCCCTCTGTGACAGTGAGCATCTCCTTTCTACAATAATTAGCTATAAGTGACCAAGTCCAAGTTTTAGAGTCACCGGAGATTAATGCCATACATGGTATCAAGTTATTTTATAGCGGTCACTTTTTGATGGTCTGTTAACTAGCACATTACAGGTGCTAGTGTCCAGGCACAAAATTCACACAGTGTTACCTCCCCTTTGTATGAGTATATTTTAGAGTGGCAACATTTATCAGCTAAGCACTAGTTTTCCCACGTTCCATATATATGTTGATTGGCATTCAGATTTTGTACAGGACACAGTCTTACAAACACATCATTGTTTCTGCGATAAATTTACCTAACGACTCCTGCAGACTAGCAAAGCACTAACAACGATCCTCAGCCCCTAAGTCACCACATTCCTGTAAATCTGGAAACATGCCATCATAATGCTCCTGCTCAAGAAAACATCGACTGACACACAGTTTTACACAGAAAGTTCAGCATTTAGCTTGTAGTATGTCTGATGAGCCGCCAGTTTGGGTGACATATTCACCGGGTCGATGGACAAGGGGTGGACTCCCACCCATAAGCCCATGGTACCGAAAGCAACCTGTTATATGGGAAGGGCTAAAAACGAGTATACATCATTACTTTATTGAAACCCCTCCCTCGGTCCAGTCTGCACAAATACTGTGGGAAGCATCCAACACAGGGTGTAAGAAAGACAAACGTAGAAGACTAGAGGAGGTAGAAAGTCAAGTGTTGGCACAGGAGCACCTTCTCCTTTTGCTAAACACTCCTGAGGCTCAACATGTGTTGAAGCTCATGGCATACCATGATGCCACAGTGGCCAAGGCAAGGGCCCAATGCCGAGCCACACAGCACTGTTTATATGGTGTGGGGTATAGAGCCAGCAAGTTTCTAGCTTGACTAGATAAATTAGACCAAACTAGGTGGTAGGTACTTGAGATCTGGACAGAAGGGGGGGATAGAGGTGAGGGAGGAAGTACAAGTAGCGGATACTTTTGCTGACTACTATACTCAGCTCTATTCACTGGTGGGTACTACTGTCATGGGGGAGATGCAGGATTTTCTTGGAGATGTACAAATGCCCTGTCTGTAATCCAGCTGTCGGAAAAGTGCTACAGCGGCTGCCCCCGGGGCACAGGTGAGCGCTGACAGGAGCTGCTGGGCATTCCTAAGTCCCCCCAGGTTAAAGCACACTGAAGGAGGTGGCCCTGGGGGACAATCAGGCACCAACTGTGCTGCCGCATCACCGTCACGGTGTGGGTAAGGGCTGAGGAAGTACTCACGTAACGCGTTGGGAGCGGCTGTACCTAGCAGCGGGGAAGCCTCATTGGAGGTCCCCCACTCCACCAGGCCCCTTTCCCCGGTGCAGCGTGAGTGGAGAAGGAGACCTCAACGGAGGCTCTCTGCCTTTCTTTTACTTGGCACCAGAGATCAATTGGAATCTATGCCCCATTGCTGCATCAACCTTAACCTCCATCGTCTAGAACAGATGCCTAACTTGAATGCACCAAGATTAGTAGTATCTCTAGAGGCCAAGGTGGCATTTGACACGGTGGACTGGTGCTACATGTTCATGGTGCTAGCAAAACTGGGGTTTGGCCCTAAATTTCTCCAGTGGATTCATCTCCTCTATGCAGGACCATTAGCACAGGTCAAAGTCAATGGAAGTTGTTCTAAAGTTTTTCTCTCAGCAAGAGGCACCCGACAGGGCTGTCTCCTCTCCCCCTAAATGTTTACCCTGGCTCTCAAGCCTTTGATGGCCTGGATTAGGCAGGATCCATTGGTGAAGGTCTTGAAGTGAGAGGCTCAGTGTGAAGGCAAGACCTCGCTGCATGTCAATGACATCCTCTGATATGTCTCTGACACGATTATGTCCTTGACCTGGTTAATGCAGATCATCACCACCTTTAGTTACTATTCTGGCTATACTATCAATTGGCATAAATAAATTCTATACCCCCCAAAAGTCCTGGTGCCTCCATTGCTGCCCAACTGTGTGGCGAAGGTGGCTTTGACAAGATTCCAATATTTAGGGGTCTACATTACTCCAGACTCAAATATCCTTCACCAACAAAGTCTGTGCCCGATGCCTGAGTTGAGATGTGCAGCACTGAAAATCACTCCCGCTTCTGGGCAGAGCAACCCAGTTAAAATAGATGTCCTTACTTCACTTTCTTTATGTTTTACAAAATACGCCCTATGCCGTAATGAATTCCTACTTTGAGGTGAATAAGGATGAAGTATGTACACTCTTGTGGATGGCAGGTCCTTCACATATAGCAATGTCTAAACTCACTGGTGGGGTGGTTCAATGGGGGATCTCATTACACAGCATCAAAAATGTTATGGACAACTCACCTAACTGTGATCAATGGGTGGGTGTTTCTTCTCCTGTCAGGGCCAGCACTCCGAATGGACAGAGCGGTGATGGGGTAGCATGGTTATCCCAGTGCCTTGTATTGCAAAAAAGTACATACGGAGTGGCAAGACACTGCATGATTGGTAATGTAGCTCTGGAGGAAGGCAACAACTTTTTTAGGATGGAAAAACTCCATTACCCAAATGACACCATTATGGGAGATTCCTCTTGTTAGAAATGGGATTTCTGGTTGGCTAGGGTACGCACCTAAGCCAGGAAGAACCCACCCACTCTAGTCAGGGTAAGGGAGTTATAGACCCAAGATAACCCCTGCCCACCCCCTTGGTAGCTTGGCACAAGCAGTCAGACCTAACTCAGAGGCAATGTGTAAAGCTTTTGCACAACACACACAACACATGTGACGCAATACGCACACCACAAAGTAAACACAACACTGAGGTATGTAAAAATAAACTGTGTTGCACAAAACATAATTAGACCAAACATTACATGTCAGAAATACCTTGCTACCTTCGCAGTTGTCAGAATGTTACACAGGTTACTAATACTCTGCAACAATAAGCAGTAGTCACAGTAGAGCATGTAAGTACTCAGGATTCTGCAACATAAGCAGTGGTCAAGAATCACATTATTAAAGAAATGCACCTGTCATGGAAATATAATAAATGCCTTTACTAAGAGCATAATACAAACTTATGGCAAGTCACAAAACACATATAAGAATGTTATGCACATAAAAGGAACATTTAGCAAACATATATGGCACATCACGGAAAGAAACAGGTTAACATAATACTACATCATGTGTCCTTTCAAAGGTACCTGTTTGTTGATGATGAAGGGCTCCTCCAGTGTTCTGAAGTCCCAGGAAAGGGAACCCGGCACTACTCTGCACAAACAGGGGCCTCACAATAGTTTTTAGGGGGAGAGGGGGGGCATGCACCCCCTCCTACTTTAATAAAGGGCTCCTCCTGGGGACCGTGATCTCAGAGGGGGGACCAAAGTACACAGCACTTGAGGTTCCCCTCCCAGGGCCACTACAAGGCCCTCCTCGAAAAAGGGGGTGGCTAGATTAGTAGTATCTCTAGAGGCCAAGGTGGCATTTGACACGGTGGACTGGTGCTACATGTTCATGGTGCTAGCAAAACTGGGGTTTGGCCCTAAATTTCTCCAGTGGATTCATCTCCTCTATGCAGGACCATTAGCACAGGTCAAAGTCAATGGAAGTTGTTCTAAAGTTTTTCTCTCAGCAAGAGGCACCCGACAGGGCTGTCTCCTCTCCCCCTAAATGTTTACCCTGGCTCTCAAGCCTTTGATGGCCTGGATTAGGCAGGATCCATTGGTGAAGGTCTTGAAGTGAGAGGCTCAGTGTGAAGGCAAGACCTCGCTGCATGTCAATGACATCCTCTGATATGTCTCTGACACGATTATGTCCTTGACCTGGTTAATGCAGATCATCACCACCTTTAGTTACTATTCTGGCTATACTATCAATTGGCATAAATAAATTCTATACCCCCCAAAAGTCCTGGTGCCTCCATTGCTGCCCAACTGTGTGGCGAAGGTGGCTTTGACAAGATTCCAATATTTAGGGGTCTATATTACTCCAGACTCAAATATCCTTCACCAACAAAGTCTGTGCCCGATGCCTGAGTTGAGATGTGCAGCACTGAAAATCACTCCCGCTTCTGGGCAGAGCAACCCAGTTAAAATAGATGTCCTTACTTCACTTTCTTTATGTTTTACAAAATACGCCCTATGCCGTAATGAATTCCTACTTTGAGGTGAATAAGGATGAAGTATGTACACTCTTGTGGATGGCAGGTCCTTCACATATAGCAATGTCTAAACTCACTGGTGGGGTGGTTCAATGGGGGATCTCATTACACAGCATCAAAAATGTTATGGACAACTCACCTAACTGTGATCAATGGGTGGGTGTTTCTTCTCCTGTCAGGGCCAGCACTCCGAATGGACAGAGCGGTGATGGGGTAGCATGGTTATCCCAGTGCCTTGTATTGCAAAAAAGTACATACGGAGTGGCAAGACACTGCATGATTGGTAATGTAGCTCTGGAGGAAGGCAACAACTTTTTTAGGATGGAAAAACTCCATTACCCAAATGACACCATTATGGGAGATTCCTCTTGTTAGAAATGGGATTTCTGGTTGGCTAGGGTACGCACCTAAGCCAGGAAGAACCCACCCACTCTAGTCAGGGTAAGGGAGTTATAGACCCAAGATAACCCCTGCCCACCCCCTTGGTAGCTTGGCACAAGCAGTCAGACCTAACTCAGAGGCAATGTGTAAAGCTTTTGCACAACACACACAACACATGTGACGCAATACGCACACCACAAAGTAAACACAACACTGAGGTATGTAAAAATAAACTGTGTTGCACAAAACATAATTAGACCAAACATTACATGTCAGAAATACCTTGCTACCTTCGCAGTTGTCAGAATGTTACACAGGTTACTAATACTCTGCAACAATAAGCAGTAGTCACAGTAGAGCATGTAAGTACTCAGGATTCTGCAACATAAGCAGTGGTCAAGAATCACATTATTAAAGAAATGCACCTGTCATGGAAATATAATAAATGCCTTTACTAAGAGCATAATACAAACTTATGGCAAGTCACAAAACACATATAAGAATGTTATGCACATAAAAGGAACATTTAGCAAACATATATGGCACATCACGGAAAGAAACAGGTTAACATAATACTACATCATGTGTCCTTTCAAAGGTACCTGTTTGTTGATGATGAAGGGCTCCTCCAGTGTTCTGAAGTCCCAGGAAAGGGAACCCCGGCACTACTCTGCACAAACAGGGGCCTCACAATAGTTTTTAGGGGGAGAGGGGGGGCATGCACCCCCTCCTACTTTAATAAAGGGCTCCTCCTGGGGACCGTGATCTCAGAGGGGGGACCAAAGTACACAGCACTTGAGGTTCCCCTCCCAGGGCCACTACAAGGCCCTCCTCGAAAAAGGGGGTGGCTAGGACAGACAACCCCGCAAAAGAGGGAGAAGAAGAGATCTGGCGATGCAGGGCCTCTGATGAGGCATTCGCCTGCTCGCGATCTCTGGTGCCAAGGAAAAGAAGGGTGGAGAGCCTACTTTGAGGCCCTGTCTCCACTCACACTCCTCCGGGGAATGGGGCCTGGTGGAGTGGGGAGATCTCCAATGAGGCTTCCCCCCTGCTCAGGTACAGTAGCACCAGATGTGGTGCGTGAGTGCTTCCTCAGCCCTTACCCGGGCCGTGACGGTGATGCCGCACCACAGTTGGTGCCTGGTTCAGTGCGCTTCACTCCAGGGGGAGTTAGGAATCCCAGAAGCCCCTGTCAGCGCTCATCTGTGCCACGGGGGCACCCGCTGTAGTGCGTCTCTGACGCGCTCGGATTTAGAGCAAAGAGCGAGCCCAGGTCAAAGGGGTGAAATCAGGCACTCAGTCCAGAAAGAGCTTACAAGTGCCAGGGGCCCAAAAACGTTCACGAGGTGCTAGGGGGCCCTAAATAAGATACTGCACTCAGCGTATGGCCCCAAACAAAAGAAGATGGAGCACTCCTCGTACTCTGGATGCAGTTGCAGGGATCAAGGGCCACAGCACCCTGCCCCTGGAAACAGAAGAGGGGGGAAGCACAGAGCTAGCAGGCCCCAACAACAGGCCAGCACAAGTAATGCAGATGGTGGCAATTCCTTCTAGTGACCAGGCAGGTCACAGGTCAGCACAGCAGCAGCAGTCCAAGGTGGGTCCTGGTGAGTCCATTCAGCAATGTCCTGTGTCGAGTTTCAGAAGAGTCTCTTCATGTCTTCATGTCTAATTGTGGGGAAAAATCCCCTGTACTTATACTCGGTTTACAGTGTGTTTCCGAAGAAAGGTGAGAGGAGGTTCCAGCCAGTTACAACTGTTTTAGGGAGTGCCCCCTCTCTCCAGCACAGGCTCCAAACATCAGTTGTGGGTAAATAACCCTATTGTGTGAGGCTGGGGCCAGCCTTTACAAATGCAGGTGTGCCCCGCATCTCCCTTCTCTCAGCCCAGGAGGACTATTCAGTATATAGATGCACCTCTCTGACACCTCTACCCGACCCTGTGTACAGGCTGTCTGAAAAGTATGCACAAAGCTCAACTGTCACTCTGCCCTGACGTGGATTGGAGTCAAGCTGCAAAACACCAGAGTCATAAGCACAGAGAAATGCTCAGTTTCTAGAAGTGGCATTTCTGTAATGATAATAAAAAATCCACCTACACCAGTAAGCAGCATTTCTCACTACCATTACAACCATACCAAACATGCCTACTCTACCCCTCATAAATCAGACAATACCCCTTACACATAAGGCAGGGCATTTCCAATGCAATCCTATGAGAAGGCAGCACTCACAGCAGTGAGAAACCAAATAGGCTGTTTTTCACTACCAGGACAGGCCACATTAATGGGCCCCTGTCCAGCCTTTTAGATACATGGCACCCTGCCCATAGGGCTAGCTAGGGCCTACCTTAGGGGTGACTTACTTGTAGTAAAAGGGCAGTTCTGGGCCTGGCAAGCACATTTAGATGCCAGGTCCCTGTGGCAGAAAACTGCACACACAAGCCCTGTGCTGGTAGGCCTGATGCAGGTTTAAAAGGCTACTTCAGTGGGTGGCACAAGCAGCGCTCCCAGCCCACTAGTAGAATTTAATTTACAGGCCTTGGGTATAGGGATACCAATTTACAAGGGACTTATAGGTAAATTAAATATGCCAATTAGGTATAACCCAATCATACCAAGTTTACAAGGGAGAGCACATGCACTTCAGCACTGATTAGCAGTGAAAAAGTGCTCAAATTCATAACGTCAGCCAACAAGGGTCAGAAAAAAAGGAGGAAAAAGTCAAAAAGTTTAGGGAATGACCCTGAAAAAGGGCCAGGTCCAACACCTCTCCTGCAAACTTTACAAGATAAGCCAGGATTTGACAAATAGCATATAACAGGGATTTATATACTGGAAGACCATGGGAAACATGAGGTGTTATTCCATGGCTAGAGCTGCAACAGGAGTACCAATTTACCCTGCAAAGGTCTACTGATAGTTACAAGTCAGACATGCCTTACAAGCTAGCCTTTCCAGGGGTCTAGACCTGCCAGAGTCCCCCAGAGGATAGACTATTGGATGACTATATGCCTCAATAGGTGATTTCACAACCCCAGAAACAACTGATCAATAACATGCCTAATGCTATGCAACAATTGACAGTGAAGTGTGAGTGAGAGATAGGGATTGTTGAGGAAGGTGCATGGAAGAGGCCATGGCTTCCCCAAAAGTGATAGCTATACGGTCTAAATTTTGATTGATCCAGGTCTGAAGTCTACATTACTGTGCGAGAACCACTATGGTTCGGATGGGACGGGTGAGGAATGATCACTGCTTGTGAGGCTGCAGGTGGGTGGGCACCTTCTTCCACATCCTCTGGGACAGTATGCTTCTGCAGCGCTATTGGGCTGAAGTGGTAGATTGCTGGAGGTCTATTGGGTGTGTACCCATTAACCAATCAGCTAAATTGTGTATTCTGAGTGTCTGGAGTGGAACGGAGAACATGATAGTTAATAGATTGTAGATAGCGACGAGCCTAGTAGTGGCAAACAGAAACATTGCTAGAGCCTGGGGCTCCACCCAACTGCCAAATATTGAGGTATGGAAATGGGATTTAGATTGGTGCATGGTGGCGGATCGAGTGGTATCTGAGAGCAGGGGCTGCCCCAGGAAATTGGAAAAAGAAAGGCAGGTTGGAATGCTCACAGGGATAATAGTTGGACATATCCTCAACATGGAACTACATGAGACTCAGACCACAGATGCAGGTCCACTACAGTCTATATTTCGGGTCTCAGTTGAGGGGATAAATTGTGATGCTATTATATCTAGCACCAATGCTATATCTGCTGCTTATATACATTTTGGATGCATTAACTAAAAAGATTTACAAAGAAAAAGAAACCACCCACTGACCCTGCCACACTTTCCAACTCCAAACCTATCTCCCTCCTGTCATAAACAGCAAAGGTATTAAAGAAACTAATCAGTCGACTCCTAACCAATCACCTCAGTGACCACTAGCTTCTTGAAACCACGCAATCCATATTTAGGTCTAGCCATAGTTCAGAAACAGCTCTTATTGCCACTACAGATGACATGAGGAACATCTTCAAATGACTCCCAGACAACAATAGAAAAACAGTCACTCACACCCTAGTCACCAGCAAGTTGAACTCTGGGAACAACATCTATGCTGGGATCACAAAGCAACTCACTAGAAGGCATTAAATCATCCAGAACTCGGCAGCTAGACTCATCCTAAACCTCCTACACAGAATTCACATCACAGCATACCTCAGGGAACTCCATTGGCTCCCGATACATATACACAGTCATTTCAAAATCCTCACACATGCATTCAAGGCCCTATGCAGTTTGGATCCTACCTACTTAAACAGTTGCATCTCCTTCCATCAACTACACAGACACCGCCGCACTACAGGACTCCTACTCACACATATTCCACGCATACACAGAGGCAAATCATTTTGTTATTTTGCTCGCAAAGCATGGAATGGCATTGCACTCCCCATTAAAACCTCCATCTTTCTTCTTGAATTCTGCAAGAAGCTGACAACCTGACTTTTCAATTAACTAACCTACCACAGGCAGGGTTAGGCACACACCTCTGTTCAGCATCAGGACACCCTCCTGCAAAATAGTGCACTTTACAAATAAACATAGCATAATGTAAGGCAGGGGTGGCCAACATAGATCCCAGAGAGCCATGTTCATGTCACCTCATTAGTAGACCAGTGATTAAGTTACATTTAAAGTCACTGTTAGATTTGGCATCCTTGACGTGGTTTACCCTTTAACTTTTTGCCTCGACCCTCCTTTTTGCGGAATTTGTTTTTACTGGCCTTAGGATTCTGCGCACTTTATTGCTGCTAACCACTGCTAAAGTGCTTGTGCTCTCCCCTTAACACATTCTTAATGTACTCATATGTAGTACTAGGTGGAACCTCGCAATGTTGTAAAAAAACTTTGCTGCCCTATGCTGAGTTCCACGTGCGGACAGAGTTCTCTCTGGTGCCTGTTCGTGTTGTGTTTGACCGTTTTGAGAATCACGTGGGAATGGCAGCACGCAGTATGCAAGGGTGCGCCCATCTTGTTTTTCACTCTATTGATGGTGCTGTGCCTGAATGTTTTATCCATATTTATCTTTGTAATCCTGGACCCTCCAAATTAATCTACTCCTCTTTTTTAGTTTTTTTAATCGTCTTTTTCAGAATCTATTTTTACATTTGTTTTTTAAAAGTGCCTTTTTTGTGATTTTTTTGAATTTTTTTATATTTTCCTCTTATTTTCTTTCTTCCTTCCTTCCTTCCCCTCTTGTTTTCTTCCCTTCTTTACCCCACCCCACCCCACCCAGCACCATGGTGGAGCAGAGACCCAGCAGCAGCTGCCTACCTTGTGGGTGGCAGCACCGTCAAGGGGTACAGCCTCAGGCCAACTTTAGGGAGGAGGAGATTTTTTGTGCAGGGCCACCTCCCTTCCATGCTGGCAGTGGGCAGCAGGCCTGGGAGTGGTCACACCCTTCATGAGCGTTGGCTGCTGAGGGGGAGGGTGCGTTGGTTGGTTCGTCACCACACTAGGGGCCAGCACACTCAGCAGTAGTTGATGCACTGCTGGGCAGACAAAATCGACCGGGAACAGGACCTTCTTGACCTGTTCGGCATCAAGGTGTCTTGATGATTAATAGTTGTATATTTTTGTGTGTGTTGTTCTGCAATACTCTTTTTTTCTAATAGCAGTACTGACTTTCAGAGGTAAGTTAAGATGATGTTTATTTATATGTGATGCAGTTTGAGGTAGCAAGGTGAGTCAGCGGTGGTGCTTCCTAATTGCACTCGTGGACGTGCATTTAGGCTGATTATTTTAAAAGCCATGCTCCTCCTGTCACCACCAAGAAGAATAAGATAGTTGTAGTAGTAAATAAAACCAGTGAGTTAACATTCCATTCTCTGTGCCTTTCTTTATATAGCTTATGCAGTCTCTCTCAATTGCAATCTCCTGGTGTATGTGTAGTATGATATCATCATAGTATGTATGAATCTATGAATTGAAAACAAAAATGGAGGCTCAGTCACCCTATGAACAGTGGTTGAGAAGCAAGGATCATTTGTAGCAATAGGAATGAATTGTTAGTGGTACGTAATTGTAAATGTAGGGCCATATTTATTTACAAGGCCCTTTGCACCATTGGAAGTCATGTTTAGTGACAGTCTGGTGGCACACATGCAAGCCTATAGCAAAGGGCACTGGCTGGATGGATGGATGGCTGGATGGGCAAAATGGCTGCCAGTCACATGGTCAAACACTAACAAGGAGCAAGGAGGCATGGCAAACAAAGAACACATGAAAGCCTATTGCAAAGGGACACTGGCTGCATGCACAAAATAGTTGGCAGTCGCATTTTCAAACAACATCCTTCCATGCCATCAAATATCACCCGACAACATATACATTTTTTGCAAAAAAAAATGAAATGCAAACAATAGCCACATTTAAAATAGTATAAGGCCTACTGGCTAAGTGGCCCTTTGGAAGTTTAGGCCACATTATAAAATAATATTGTAAATGTTACAAACCTGTAGAGAAAGGATGGTTCTGAGCTGTGCAACAGATGAAAAATCATTAAAATGCAAAATAAAACACTTAAACACTAGGGCCCGTATTTATACTTTTTTTGCGCTGCATTTGTGTAATTTTTTGAGTAAAAAAATGATGCAAAAGTGGCGCTAAACAAGTATAAATACGGGCCTAGGCCACTCACTACCATAACTATTCAAAATCAAATTAAAGTATAAAGAAATACCGGCGCATGCCCAAGCAAACAAACAACACCCTTCCCCAATAGTTTTGCAGATTACTTGTGTGATTTCAAAAAACAAAGTACTTAAATCCAAAGGTACATCCAGGAGACAAAGAGAGTGATCCTTCCTCCTTGAAATCCAAGTGAAAAGTGACTAGGAGATGGACAAAACACTGGGATGAGCCTGCTGGACAGGAACAGGAAGTTGGAGTCTCTGATGCACTTCCTCCCTGTTTGAAAAAAAGGCCTCTCAATCTAAAAAACAAATTGCAGAGTACATTAGAGAAGAAAATCTAGTCAAAATCTCTTTTTGACTAGATTTAGTGGATTCTGGAGTAGGAAATCTACTCCAGATGTGAGTTTGTGCTCACAAGCTCCCCTGTTTTGGCTCCATCGCTCTACAGCCAATATACTTCAAACGTTGTGTGTAAAATCTACTGCATTATTCATCGTGGGTGAGGGAGAAGATGGCTTATTCCCCTGTGGGACTATCTGAGACCCTTGCATGGTGCTATCTAGTGCTGCTTGGTAGTGTTTAATTTGTAAAAGAAAGAGTGTGAGTGCACGAAGGGCTCCTCAGAAGCTCACATCAAGTGCAATTAATCGTGGAGTGCCAAATACCAAGGCTGGAACTATTAAATTAACCTCAAGCCTCTTTATTCAACAACTTGGCACTCCCTGCCCCCCTATCTCGGTCTTGCAGGTTCCTGCTTTCTCCTTTTGTGATGGTTGCTGTCTTTCTTTTTGTCCGTCTTTCTGATCTGTGTTTTTTCCTTTCTTGCACTTGGTAAATAACTGATGCAAAAAAATAGGTGCCAGTCCCAACAATTAGTGCTGCCCCCACCGACAACCATTGGTGCAAATTAAGCACTGTTGCTCAGACCTATTTTACCAGACCTATTTTACCAGAGCTATTTGTTAGATCTTGACTAAAGACAGTTTTATCTGTCTTTTATCAAAAGACCTACTTTGGAAATTGTCAAAACTTATAGTGGGCTTTGGCTCAGCCTAGAGTTATCATTGGTTGACTTTCTTCTCAATCGCATTTGCTTGCTTCTTTGATGGCTTTCCTTCATCTTCTTATGTTTGTCCCTCTTCAAAAGCATAGCTTCTTTACCATCCATCTGATTGGATGACCTGTATCTCTCGAAACAGTAGATTCAGGGAACTACTTTTTAGCTCTGGCCTAGAGACCACTGTAGCTCTCTTGTCAGTCCCATGATTTAAAGAAAATATGGTTTCTCCAATTATTTTTCTTTCTTTCAGGAAATCCACAGACATCTTTCTAGTTTTCTGATGCAGTTCTATGTAATGTTACTATTTAGGGTTTTGTGATGGAAAATCTGAGGTTGAAGGTTGAGGGCAGAAAGAGGTGTGGGTTGTTTTGATCTTTTGCAAAAATATCATCCGGTCTCCATTTGTAGAATTCATCGTTCCGATGTAGTTTATTCAGAGATGCATCAACTGATTGGATTAATTAAAACCACTGAGTTATTCTTTCATGTAGCATCTTTATTTTCCATTCGAATTCTGAAGGAAACCCTCTTACAGCATATGAATAATTGATCTCTAATTTGAGCTTGTTATTTTTATTTATCTTTCTATGTTTTTGAATCTATAAAATCATTTAATGTACAGTGCCATAATGAACGTTTTAGTTACACCAGTAATGAACTGTTACAAAACAGGTCTCAGAAATCTGCCTGTGTGGAAGAGACCCTGAATTTTGACAATTTTCATAAGTGAACGGTTCCTTTCGGCTGATGTTTGAGTTCAGATTATTAAATAAAGCTCAAAACAATGACTTTGAAATAGGGAAAGTTCTCACCATTTGTGTTTGAAATGCCTCGTGTTTTTTTCTTCAAGGGGGTTCCTGCTGTGCCACTGCTCGAGGCTCATCATTCCTTGCAATTCAGAATAATTTCACTTTTGTGTTAGAAGCTCAAAATAACATTTGAGTTTGAAGATGTATTTTTTCTCGACAAAGAGCAGCTTCTTACTTGTGAATTCTTCAATGCTTATAGAGGGTCGGCAATCATAGAAGAAAACGCTGGCCTTTTTGTCAAGAGAAATAACTTTCTCCTTATCAAAGTCAATATTTGAATATAGATTTTGCTGCCAAAGTAATGTTTAATTACTTCATTAAAGCACTGCTCCTCAAAATCAAAATTTCAGACTAGATAGGCGTGATAATGAGTGGGCTGGAATAAAGTGAGGAGCCTGCCACACTTAGGCCCTCCTTATTATTAAGGAGTTAAATTCTGATCCCTGGGCAAACAAGCACTTTTGCAGGGTCTGAAATTTGGAGTCATTTAATAGTCTCAGTGTGTTGTCATGAAAGGTTTGAACAGGTCAAACGTGCTAACATTTTTATCATAGGCCTCTGTTAAATGCAGTTTTCACGTTATATCTCATTTTCAAGAGAAACACTTGAGGTAGGTGGTTACCACATCGATAAATACCTCAGACTAGGCTAATGACTAGCCCTCATCGGGCTTTCTTGTAATCGGGGCTCCAGTAAATTCCAATAAAGCAGTGTGCTACTTTTTACAGTGTGTGTGAAATCCATGGACTTCATTTAGGGGTCGCCAAGGGTCGCACCTGCGATCCCTGGCTTGCCCCTAGCGACCCCTGGCACTGCCTTTGCACCCGTGGCCTCTCAGGTGGCAAAATCAGTGCCTGGAACACAGGAGTAGCTCGTCCTAATGAGTGAGGGTTGGGACTCAACTTTCCTGGTTTTCTGTCAGTGTTTCTTATTACACAACTAGTGAATGATAATATTCACTATTTATGCATTTAAAACAATAGAGTATAATTCGTTGGAATATGACCCTATCTGGCAGCTAAGGTAAGTAAAAAATTATTTAAAATGTATGTGTTATGCTCGCTTGCGGGTGAGAGTGTTATGTGAGAGAGAGCGTGTGAATGTGTCTGTATGCATAAGCATGTGTGTGTCACAGTAAAGGTCAAGTGCCATGTGATGTCACTTCCGCTATCCCTAGAATTTTGGTGAATTGATGCCTGTGGTAAAATCCCTCACGTTCTAACACTTGGAAATGGGGAATTACATGCAGAAACCAAGAGTAAGTTCTAGGGCACCATCAACCTTCTTGACAGGAAAAGGCAAACTTTTTTTTTTTTTTGCAAGCAGGCAAAAGGTACTAACATTTAGTATGCAGCAAGTAAGGAGTATATTTTCTGCTCAATTGTGTGAAACGCCAACATGTTGTTTGGGAAAATTCAGAAAGTCTAAAAATCAATGAACAGTTCCTGCCATCCATAGTGGAAAAAAGGTTGCAGCTGGAGAACTCTTCTACAGGCACACTTGAATATTCCTGCTAATGTAACATTCTTATGTCTAAATTTTATTATTTATCTAATCATTGATCAAGGACTTGGTGCCAGATGTAGCAAAAAAGCAAATTGCGACTTGCAATTTGCGAGTCCGTGCGACTCGCAAATTGCAAGTCGCAATTTGCTATGCAGAAAGGTGTCTCAGACACCTTCTCCAACTCGCAATGGAGTCGCAAAGACCCACCTCATTAATAATAATGAGGGGGGTCGCAGTTTGCGACCCCATTGCGAGTATGGGCACTCACGGGGGTGGTGGTTTCTTAAAGGAAAACGAGCTGCACTTAGGAAAAAAACCAAAACCTTTAGTTTCGGTATTTTTCAGAGCAGGCAGTGGTCCATAGGACCACTACCTGCTCTGAAAAATTATTTTTGTTTCCATTCACAAAGGGGAAGGTGTCCCATGGGGACCCCTTCCCGTTTGCGACTGGGTTACCATCCACTTCAAGTGGATGGTAACTGCGATTTCATTTGCAACCGCTTCCGCAGTCGCAAATGAAATTGCATAGCATTGCGAGTCGCAAATAGGAAGGGAACACCCCTTCCTATTTGTGAGTCGGAAATGCATTTTGCGAGTCGGATCCGACTCGCAAAATGCATTTCTGCATAGCGGAGTGGCTTTTGCGACTCACAAACGGTGTTTTCCTCCGTTTGGGAGTCGCAAAACCCTTCGTACATCTGGTCCTTTATGTGACGCATTGATGGCGCTATGCCCTGTGCCGTATTTACAAGGTGGCGTTAAGCCACTTTTTGTGGCTTAACGCCACCTTGTGAATACAGCCCCATCACACGCAGCACTTTGTGTGGAAAAGGTGTGCAATGGGTGTTGCTGTGGGCGTGCCACACTAACACTCATTGTATTTTTACGCTGCCCCAGATTTATGTGTTTTCGTAAACCTGAGGCAGCGCCAAAATCTAACAGCATCCTAGGGATGGCTTTAGCAAGGCGCAAAAGGGAGGAATACCTTTATTCCTCCTCATTTTTTGCTTTTTCTATTTATACGCATAGAAAGACCAAAATTCCAGAAATGATTGTTTATGTGCTGGAAGGTGTCTATTCATGCACATAAACAATCTTTGAAAATTATGCTTTGGCCCTTCTGTGTGTGCTGCATTTTGCAGCACACGTAGAAGTGCCAATTTGCCATTAGTGATTATTTATGTGCAGGCACATAAACAATCAAACCCCTCAATAGAGCCAAATGGTGCAAGGATGCCTGCATTGGCACTAGGCAGCTCAATTTAGCGTCAGCGCAGGGGGAAACGCAGGGGTGCACTGTATTCTAATAAATACAGTGCATCCCTCCATTTCTAAAGTGATGCAGCGTGACGCTGACAAATTTAGCTCAGCACCACACTGCACCACTGTTTTGTAAATCTGGCCCTATATATAGAGCAAACAAATGATACCTAATGTATTACCATTGAATTTTTTATGCTGGCAGCAGCCAGTTCTGAGGGCACAACAGCAGCAGGGAGAAACAGTGTGCACTACAGTTCAAAGTGCGCATGTCACTTTGGCTGGCTGTCTTGTGTCGGCCAGCCTGACATGCACACTTTGAACACTCCAAGCCAAGCAGTCTTAAACAGCTGGGTGGAGAGCAAGCACAGGCCCCAAGACCCTCAAGCAGCATCAAATCAGAGCACTCCAGCCAATCCCAGTGCTTTTCTCCAGTTGCCTGAGCAGCTTCAGGCAGTGTCTGGATTGTCACAGAGGAGTTGCTGGCTAGAGTTCTGGAACCAGTGCTGCTGAGATGAAGAGAAGCACCAAGCACGAGGCAGTAGGGAAGAAAATCTTTTGATTTTTAGGTTGAACGCGCAAGCTCTTTGACCTCTTGCAAGTATTGTGGGCTTTTAGCCACGCCCAATTCACACTCATCATGACAGTGTTCATGACAGTGTTCATGCGCTGTCTGGAAGACTTATTATTAGGGATATTGGCATTTTTGTCCCACCTGCTGCTGCCTGCCACTTCTAGGTTGAGGGCAGTGTCGCTCTTGTTGTGCTCCCTTCTTAGTGGTTTGGCAGTCGATGCGTTAGATCCTGTACTTGGCTGAGGAGCACCGGCCAAGCACAGTTTACTTACGTCTCGCATGTTTTTCTGTTGTTTGTACTGACTATTTATCTTTGGTTCCTGCCTCTCATGTTTGTCAGTAAGCACTCATGTTCATGGGCGCAATTTGATTCCTGCATTTCCTATCCCTCGGTCCTTACTTTACATAGTCAGAAATAACAAGCAGTTGCTTTGTACCTGTGTTTTGTACTTTTTTTGTTGCTCTCTCTCTCTCTCTCTCTCTCTCTATATATATATATATATATATATATATATATATATATATACATTACATGAAATCAACCTAGGAATGAATCTTTAGGTTCTCAGGCACAGCGGGAGAGCCGATACTACAATATTCACTGCACTCGGGAAACCTGAACCCATGATGCTTTGCAAGCATTCGTTTTACAACACATTTGTGCCCATAACTCAGCCTGTGGTGGTCCTAGGGCAATGGGACCACCCCCAAACCTTTAGGCCCATACTTATACTTTTTTAGTCTTGCATTTGCTCAAACTTACAAAATATAATTGTATTTTGTAAGTTTGCACCACTTTTGCGTCACAAAATGAGGTAAATGCGGTGCTGAAAAAGTATAAATATGGGCCTTAGAATGATGTGTTCTTTCTGTTCAGGCACTCTTGTGGGTTACAGTAGGTGAGTGGGGGACCAAATATCACAACCTCTTCCACCATTAAATGCACTTTTAAACTTTCTTCTAGCTAAAATGTTTAATTTGACAGTTTGGAAGAGTTTTTATTACAAGGGCCTAGTTAGCATTTTGACAATCCTTCTTGGACTGCAGACTTGCAAAGTGCTATGCTATGTGCTTCCAATATTGAAAGAATAATTGTTCCAAGGTACTACTGACTTAGGGGGTCATTCTGACCCTGGCGGTCGGTGATAAAGCGGCGGCCAACCCGCCAACAGGCCGGCGGTCAAAAAAATGCAATTCTGACCCTGGCGGGAACCGCCAACACAGCCCGCCGCATTAACACTCCGACCGCCACGGCGGAACAAACAAACAGCGCGGCGGTCACCGCCAACAGCCAGCCGGCAGACAATGTACCGCCCACCCTATCACGACCCACCAATCCGCCACCTTTTCCGGGGCGGGAGCACCGCCGATAAAAACACAGCGGAAACAGACATTTCCAATGGAAAACGCTCACCTCGAGACACTCCACGCGGAATCCGGACAGCATGGAACCCGAATTGAACATAATACCTGCTCTCGTCTACCTGCTCATCTACCACGAGTACGAACTCCGGCGCAGACGTCAACGGTGAGTACTGCACCTACGACACACGGGAGGGGGGAGGAAGAAAGGTTACGGGCATACACATATGCGACCCCCTCACCCCCCCAATATGTACACACCAATGCAGAGCAGGAAGTCACAGTGACACCACACAAAGACCCTTTAAAAATACAATGACACAACCAAATTTGGAATAAATTTTCATTTACAAAAAAAGCACCTGGAAATAATTGAGCAACCGTGAAAAATATTTACAAAAAACAAAAAGATATACACATCAGTGTATCACTGAAGTAACAAGTCCTGCACATCTTACGAATCTAACATGTACGTGGGCCAAGGTTCTGCGAAACAAGGGCAAAGCCCACACACGAGACCTGAGTCCTTTGGAGAGAACACTGCAGGGGCATCCGATGTCAAAACTACAGGCACCTCAGGGGGAAGGGAAGGGGTGGCCACCACAGCCACATGAGTCCACGACGCCAGATCCACGAGGAGCCACCATGCCCACTGTACCATCCTGGGAGTGCAAAGCCACAGTCTCTCAAGTCTCTGCAGTGGGTGGGTTGCCCACTGTACCATCCTGGAGAGTGCAAAGCCACAGTCTCTCAAGTCTCTGCAGTGGGTGGGTTGCCCACTGGACCATCCTGGGGAGTGCAAAGCCACAGTCTCTCAAGTCTCTACAGTGGGTGGGTTGCCCACTGTACCATCCTGGGGAGTGCAAAGCCACAGTCTCTCAGGTGGATTACAGAGTCCACTGGTCAAGAAGGAGGCATGGTGGGCACAGTGAACCATAAACAGTGCCTGAGACGGCGGGACCCAGCGGAGCGGTGCTTGACAGGAAGGGCCCAGCGGAGCGGTGCTTGAGACGGCGGGGCCCAGCGGAGCGGTGCTTGACAGGAAGGGCCCAGCGGAGCGGTGCTTGAGACGGCGGGGCCCAGCGGAGCGGTGCTTGACAGGAAGGGCCCAGCGGAGCGGTGCTTGAGACGGCGTGCTTGACAGGAAGGGCCCAGCGGAGCGGTGCTTGAGACGGCGGGGCCCTGTTCAGCGGTACCTGTCTTCACGGCGGGCCCTGTTCAGCGGTACCTGTCTTCACGGCGGGGCCCTGTTCAGCGGTACCTGTCTTCACGGCGGGGCCCTGTTGAGCGGTACCTGTCTTCACGGCGGGGCCCTCTTCAGCGGTACCTGTCTTCACGGCGGGGCCCTCTTCAGCGGTGCTCTTCTGCACGGCGGGGCCCTGTTCAGCGGTACCTGTCTTCACGGCGGGGCCCTGTTCAGCGGTACCTGTCTTCACGGCGGGGCCCTGTTCAGCGGTACCTGTCTTCACGGCGGGGCCCTCTTCAGCGGTACCTGTCTTCACGGCGGGGCCCTCTTCAGCGGTACCTGTCTTCATGGCGGGGCCCTGTTCAGCGGTACCTGTCTTCACGGCGGGGCCCTGTTCAGCGGTACCTGTCTTCACGGCGGGGCCCTCTTCAGCGGTACCTGTCTTCACGGCGGGGCCCTCTTCAGTGGTGCTCTTCTGCACGGCGGGGCCCTGTTCAGCGGTACCTGTCTTCACGGCGGGGCCCTGTTCAGCGGTACCTGTCTTCACGGCGGGGCCCTCTTCAGCGGTGCTCTTCTGCACGGCGGGGCCCTCTTCAGCGGTACCTGTCTTCACGGAGGGGCCCTGTTCAGCGGTACCTGTCTGCACGGCGGGGCCCTCTTCAGCGGTACCTGTCTGCACGGCGGGGCCCTCTTCAGCGGTGCTCTTCTGCACGGCGGGGCCCTCTTCAGCGGTGCTCTTCTGCACGGCGGGGCCCTGTTCAGCGGTACCTGTCTTCACGGCGGGGCCCTGTTCAGCGGTACCTGTCTTCACGGCGGGGCCCTCTTCAGCGGTACCTGTCTTCACGGCGGGGCCCTCTTCAGCGGTACCTGTCTTCACGGCGGGGCCCTGTTCAGCGGTACCTGTCTTCACGGCGGGGCCCTGTTCAGCGGTACCTGTCTTCACGGCGGGGCCCTGTTCAGCGGTACCTGTCTTCACGGCGGGGCCCTCTTCAGCGGTTCCTGTCTTCACGGCGGGGCCCTCTTCAGCGGTGCTCTTCTGCACGGCGGGGCCCTGTTCAGCGGTACCTGTCTTCACGGCGGGGCCCTGTTCAGCGGTACCTGTCTTCACGGCGGGGCCCTCTTCAGCGGTGCTCTTCTGCACGGCGGGGCCCTCTTCAGCGGTACCTGTCTTCACGGCGGGGCCCTCTTCAGCGGTGCTCTTCTGCACGGCGGGGCCCTGTTCAGCGGTACCTGTCTTCACGGCGGGGCCCTGTTCAGCGGTACCTGTCTTCACGGAGGGGCCCTCTTCAGCGGTGCTCTTCTGCACGGCGGGGCCCTCTTCAGCGGTACCTGTCTTCACGGCGGGGCCCTGTTCAGCGGTACCTGTCTGCACGGCGGGGCCCTCTTCAGCGGTACCTGTCTGCACGGCGGGGCCCTCTTCAGCGGTGCTCTTCTGCACGGCGGGGCCCTCTTCAGCGGTGCTCTTCTGCACGGCGGGGCCCTGTACAGCGGTACCTGTCTTCACGGCGGGGCCCTGTTCAGCGGTACCTGTCTTCACGGCGGGGCCCTGTTCAGCGGTACCTGTCTTCACGGCGGGCCCTCTTCAGCGGTGCTCTTCTGCACGGCGGGCCCTCTTCAGCAGTGCTCTTCTGCACGGCGGGACCCTCTTCAGCGGTACCTGTCTTCACGGCGGGGCCCTGTTCAGCGGTACCTGTCTGCACGGCGGGGCCCTCTTCAGCGGTGCTCTTCTGCACGGCGGGGCCCTCTTCAGCGGTACCTGTCTTCACGGCGGGGCCCTGTTCAGCAGTACCTGTCTTCACGGCGGGGCCCTCCTCAGCGGTGCTCTTGCAGTATGTCAAGGGAGTCATACCTGGCCTGGACACCCTGCTCAGTCGCCCTCCGACCGTGCTGTGTCAGGCCCCTTCGGGGAGTGAGTCCTGGGCCCTTTGGTGTCGTCCCTTGCAGCCGGGATGGGGCTTGTGGGGCCCTCCTGCTCCGCGCTCCTGGTGGTTGTCCTCTCCGCCCTGCGGTCCTTCCGCACCTTAGACGGGGCTCTCGGGCCCTTGCCTCCCCTGGCTGCTGTGGCCGGTGAAGTGGCCGGAGTCACCTCCTTGGGGGCAGCCGTCTCTGTCCGCTCACGGCGGCCCTTCAATTTCCGGGTCCTCTTGCCTGGGGGGGGGGCTGGCTGTCCCCTTGCTGCTCACCGAAGTGTTACTGCCGCCAAAGGGTGGACTCCACATGCCATGCACCACTTGCACTGTAGTAGTTGGGCTGGTGGTGGCTGAGGTGCCCTTGGGACTTTTCCCAGTTGGAGGGGGTGGGTCGGGGGAGGGAAAGAGGTCAAAAGTGGAGAGGTAATTTTTCTTGGGACCAAGGTAAGGGGTAGGAGTAGTGGTGAGAGAAGTGGAGGAAGAGGATGTGGTTGTATGAGAGCCAGGTGTGCTGTCCTTGGGTGCAGGTGACTGGGACGTAGGCTGTGGTGAGGTGGTTGGCTGTTGTTTGGGTGTCTGCCTGCGTTTATGTGTCTTGGAAGAGGGGGTGACAGACACAGTGGGAGAGGACACAGGGGACGTGTAAATGCCAGTGGGGGTGGTGACTGCAGGTGTGCGGACTGTAGTGGAGGGTTTGCTGGTGGTGGAAGAACTGGCTGATGTTGGGGTGCATGCAGGTGTGAGTGTAGACGTCACAGGGAGGGAGGAGGGAGACGAGGAGGACGGGGACACAGAGGTGGTAGTGACTGTTGATATGTCTGCATCTGTGTGTTGCTTGGGTGAATGCTTGTGTCTTCTGTGGTGCTTATGTTTGGATGAGCTGGCCTTGGGTGTTGAGGTGTGTGCAGGCTGGTCTGATGGTGTGGATGGGATAGGTTGAGGTACAGGAGACAGAGAAAGGGTGGAGGCAGATAGAAGAGGGAGACTGGAGACAGGGACAATGGCTGCCGTCAGTGCTGAGGCCAGAGCAGTGAACGCTCGTTGATGGGCAGCCTGACCCGAATGAATGCCCTCCAGGTAGGCATTGCTCCGATGCACCTCCCTTTCCACCCCCTGGATGGCATTCAGAAGGGTAGTCTGCCCAACAATGAGCGTCCTCACCAGGTCAATGAGCTCCGCACTGAGGGCAGCAGGGGTAACAGAGGCAGGGGCTGAGGTGCCTGGGGCGAAGGAGACGCGCGCCTTCCTGGCCGAGCGGCCACGGAGCGAAGACTGAGGGGCTGCTGGGAAGGCGGTGCTGGTGCCCTGGGTGGCGGCTGTACCTGTTGTTGCGGGGGGCACAGATGGTGCCGCCCCCGCTAGGGAGCTCCCAAACGAGGACGTGTCCGTGTCGCTGGTGTCTCCACTGGCCCCCGTTGTGGTGCTCCCCTCGCCCTCCGGATCACTGGTGCCCTCGGTGTCTGTGTCAGTGCCCACCGGGGCCTGGTGACCTGCAGCTCCCTCCTGCTCCGACGCCAAATCTCCTCCACCTGATGATGCTAAAACACAAGAAGACAAAGATTTAGGGTGGGGGAGAAATTAAACAAAGTTGAGTGCATGCCTTAGCAATACCCTTTGCGGAGAGGACAGACACAGGTGCCTCGTGCACTAAGTCGCGAACTTGGGGTACACTACTCAGTACTTCTGACTAGGCAAACAGGTCTAGTGACAACACACGCGCACATGGGTGATGCGGGAGCATGGGTAGCTGCACTTGGCACCCTACAGAGGTGGGGGGCGGGGGCACAGGGCCATGCCTAAGGGAGCGGACTACACTACAGAGAGCGCCCGGGCCTAATGTCACCCACAGCCCTCCTCCCCCACCCAGACGCCTCCAATGCGCATACAGATAGGAGAATGTGCGGATACTCACCCCCTTGTGTCTGCTGTGCTGTCCTCAAGCGCCCATCCAAATTAGGGTAGGCCACCGCCAGGATCCGGGACATCAGGGGGGTCATGGTGCGACTGGCACCCCTCCTAGGTCGGGAGGCCATCCCCAGCAGTGTTTCTGCGGTCTTCCTCGTTCTGCGGCGGATGTCCTCCCACCTCTTGCGGCAGTGGGTGCCCCGTCTGTTGTGGACCCCCAAGTTCCGGACTTCCTCGGCGATGGCATGCCAAATATCGATTTTCTGGTGGGCGCTCACCTGTTTGACATGTACAGGGTGGGAAAGAGAAACCGTCACATATCTGCATGTTTGGAGTACATGCCCCCCCCTCCCCAACTTTGTCATGGTTCCCATTCTCTCATCTGTCGTGCGTTGCACTCCCCATTCCCTCCACACCCCACCAACTTACATCCCCCCCCCTCCACACAGGCATAACCCATTCAATGTGCACTGAGTGTACTCACCTGTTGGTCTGGAGGACCGTAGAGTTGCGCATACTGGGGGAGGACCCCGTCCACGAGCTTCTCCAACTCTTCTGAACTGAAGGCGGGGGCCCTTTCACCAGTAGCAGCAGCCATTGTCACTTCCAGATCGAGTTCACAGCAGCACTTGCAGTATAGGTCCTCTCCTGTGGATGATCAGGTCTCGAATGATTGAGCTGATAGAAAATGGCGGTCACGCCCGCGGCGGTGCGTACCGCGGCGGTGCGTCCCGCGACCGCCGGCGCACATCGTCATTGGCTCCTGAAACCCATAGGCTTCAATGTTAACCAATGCGTCTTCGCACAGCGGTCTTCGACCGCCTACCGCCACGGTGTGCCCCGCCAGCGCAGTGACCTCACATCCCATTGTCCCACTTCACAGGTCAGGCATCGGCCATTTCAAGGGCCCACATGGCTTAATTTCTAATGCGTCACACAGGCCTAGGCCTTGCAATGGCACACATACAAACATATCAAACCATAAATTTACCTGTACTGTGCAAGCTGTGTTGTACGTACCTGT
Organism: Pleurodeles waltl; assembly: GCF_031143425.1. Lineage (NCBI taxonomy): Eukaryota > Metazoa > Chordata > Amphibia > Caudata > Salamandridae > Pleurodeles > Pleurodeles waltl. The sequence continues at coordinate 251,294,483 of NC_090443.1, forward strand.
GAGTGGATTGACTCTGTACTCCATATTCTCCTTCCTAGGCACCGTCTGCTGGGACTAGCGATGAGAAGGAGGAATCCTCGCGTGTACCGGCCGCTGGTGGACCTGTCGACAATGGAAGAACGCCATATAATACTATGATACCGACTTGACCGTGCCTCCATCCATGAACTGTGTGCCCAGCTGGAGCCAGCCCTGATGTCCCCCATCCGCCAACCCACAGGAATTCCCCCTCTGGTGCAGGTTCTGTCAGTCCTCCATTTCTTTGCAACTGGCTCATTCCAGACAACAGTGGCCATGTCATCTGGGATGTCTCAGCCTATGTTTTCCAAGATCTTATCCAGAGTGTTGTCTGCCCTGATGAAACTCATGCGGAGCTACATCATTTTCCCAGAGGAGGGTGATTTGCCTACAGTGAAAGCTGATTTCTATGCCCTTGGACACATCCCCAACATCATTGGTGCAATTGATGGGACCCATGTGGCTTTAGTCCCCCCAAATGACGATGAACAGGTGTACAGGAACAGGAAGAATTACCATTCAATGAATATCCAGGTGGTCTGTTTGGCTGACCAGTACATCTCCCATGTAAATGGCAAGTTCCCAGGGTCAGTGCATGACGCGTATGTTATGCGAAATAGCAGCATTCCCTATGTGATGGAACAGCTACAGAGACAACGTGTGTGGCTAATAGGTGACTCTGGTTACCCCAACCTTCCGTGGCTACTGACCCCAGTGAGGAATCCCCGGACAAGGGCAGAGGAACGGTACAATGAGGCCCATGGGCATACTAGGAGGGTGATTGAGCGAACCTTTGGGCTCCTGAAGGCCAGATTTAGGTGCCTGCATATGACTGGTGGATCCCTAATGTACTCACCAAAGAAGGTGTGCCATATCATCGTGGCGCGCTGTATGCTTCACAACCTGGCTTTGCGACGCCAGGTGCCTTTCCTGCAGGAGGATGGTCCAGATGGTGGTGTTGTAGAAGCCGTGGAGCCTGTGGAGAGTGAAGAGGAGGAAGACTCTGAGGACGACACAGACAATAGGGACAGAGTGATACAACAGTATTTCCTGTAACACCCAGGTAAGATTCACCCACGCCATTTCACAATTGCTTATAGCCTCCTGCATCTGTACTTTCTGTAGTTCCCCACAGATGTTTTTCATTAATTTTTGCCTTTCCCTTCCCTTCTCAGTGCTGTCTGACTCAGTACCTGACTTCTGCTTGGTTCGCCCATGAAATACAGCGTATTGCCATTGGTATGTTGTCATGACTAATTGACAGAACCGAAATTGAACAGTAATATGTAATACATTTGTTAATAATACAGCATGACTCAAAACAGATTTGTGTGCAAAATGTGATTTATTTACAGTGCTAGATATCGGTACATGTGATTCTAAGGGTGATGGGTGGGGGTGGAGGAATATCCATGGCAGAGTCCAGTTCTCAGTCTCACAGGTGCATTGTTCTTTTGCCTGTGGAAGGATGGAGCATAGGCAGTTCATGGTTGGACAGGGTGGCAATGTGGGACAGTGGGAAGACTTGAGGGGGTATGTCCTGCTGGCGGGGGTCTTGACATCCTACTCTGTCTTTTTTTTTGGTCTCAGGCTCCTCTTACGGGGTGGTTGTTCTTCAGCAGGAGGTGGGGTTCTGGGGGGCTGTCGAGGTGTTGGGACCTCCTGTCCACTAGCGCCGGCGGAGGTGGTAGGCTGTTCCTGGTCCGGCCTAGTGACAGGGGCCCTGTGTGGAGCACCATGGTCCCGCAACGCGTCCTCTATCCTGTGGAGGGCCAGGACGATGGTCCCCATTGCGGTCCCGATGATTCTCAGCTCCTTCCTGAACCCCTTGTAGCGTTCTTCCTGCTGTGCCTGGATCTCAGTGAACCTGGCCAGTACCGTCGCCATCGTTTCTTGGGAGTGGTGGTATGACCCCATGATGGTGGTGAGGGCCTCTTGGAGAGTGGGTTCCCTGGGCCTCTCCTCCCCCCCCTGTCGCACAGCAGCCCTCCGAGCTGCCCGGTTTCCCCCGGCCTCTGTCCCCTGGACGGTGTGCCCGCTACCACTGCCCCCAGGTCCCTGTTGTTGTTGGGGTGTTGGGTTAGCCTGGGTGCCCTGTAGTGGCGGACACACCGCTGATTGAGCTGTCCTAGAGACAGAGGCATGGGCCCGCTGGGTGGGAGCTGTGCTGGTGTTGGCAGAGGGGGTCGGGTCTGGTGTGGCCTGTGGCTGCCTGAGGGGAACCGACTGCCCAGAGGTCCCCGATGGTCCAGGCTGGTCATCAGGTTCACTGTCGACAGAGCTGCTGTCCTCAGTGTGGGCCTGTTCCGGTGGTGGGATGGACACTTCTGGACCCTCCTGGCTGGTGTGTTGTCGTTCGGGTCCTGCATGGGGTAAGAGAGTTTGGTTATTGTTTCTGTGTGTGCAATAGCGTGCGTGTTATGGGTGCCCTTGTCCCCCAGTGCAGGCATTCCCTTGAGGGAGGTGTTGTGAGGGTAGTTAGGGGGGGGGGGGGGTTAGTGCAGTGGTCATGCTTAGGTGATGGGTGCCCATGATTTGTGTTGGCATGCAGGAGTTGGTGTTGGGATGGGTGGGTTGTGCTGGTGAGACATTGTCAGGGAGGATGTGTGCTGGGGGGTTGGGGGTGAGGGTGGGGGTGTGGGTTGGCATGCTGGTGGGGTTGGGGGGGATATAGTAGTTGAGATTGGACTTACCAGAGTCCATTTCTCCGGCTACTCCTGCGAGGCCCTGAGGATGCAGGATGTTCAAGACGTCTTGCTCCCACGATGTGAATTCGGGAGGGGTGGGTGGGGGTCCGCCGCCAGTCTTCTGGACCGCGATGTTGTGCCTGGAGACCATCGATCGGACCTTCCCCCGTAGGTCGTTCCATCTTTTGCGGATGTCCTCCCTATTCCTGGGATGCTGTCCCACCGCGTTGACCCTGTCCACGATCTGCTGCCATAGCTCCGCCTTCCTAGCTATACTGGTGTGCTGCACCTGCGAGCCGAAGAGCTGGGGTTCCACTCTTAGGATTTCCTCCACCATGACCCGGAGTTCTTGGTCCGAAAAGCGTGGGTGCCTTTGGGGTGCCATGGGGTGGTGTGGGTGTGGTGTGGGGTGGTGTATGTGATGATAAGTATGTTGGTGAGTGGTGCTTTGTGCTACTATGTGGTGTGTGTGATGGTGTAGTGTGCCTCAGTGTGTCTTGCTTTGGATTGTCTGCTGTGTCTCTCTCTCCTTCTCTCAGTAATTATGGTCGCAGGGGTTTGTGGGTGATGTGGGTGTGTGTTTTATAGTTGGTTGATTGTGTGGGAGTGGTGTGTGTATGTGTATCAGGTGTGTGTATTTCAAATTGTCCAATGTGGCTGTGTTTTGGTGATGTGTGTGTATTCTGACCGCGGCGGTGTGTACCGCCAATGGAGTACCGCGGTTGAATGACCGCCGTGTGGATTCGTGGGTCGTAATGGCATGGGCGTATTTCTGTTGGCGTGACGGTGGAGGTTTGGTCATCTCCAGTTTATCGCTGCCCGCTGATGTGGCGGCCTGCAGTGGAGGACGGAATTTTGGAGGTTTGGCCGTTGTGGGTCAGAATGACCGTGGCGGTTGACCGCGGCCGCGGCGGTGTTATGGCGGTCTTCTGACCGGCGGTAAGGGCCTTTTACCGCCGAGGTCAGAATGACCCCCTTAGTTGGCTTGGCAGGGACATTTAACCACCACCAGTGGTACTGCACCTTCTTCTAATGAACAAACACACTTTATTTCTGATAAAGGTTAAATGTATTCATGAAAACTCAGCCCACAATGCTTTGCAGGCATTTGTTTTACAAAACATATATGCCCATAACTCAGGCTGTGGTGGTCCTAGGACAATGGGACCACACCCAAAACATTTAAGGGCATATCTATAGGTTCTTAGCGCCACCTTGCACCACATTAACATCATTTATTTTGACATTAATGTGACCCAACAAGGCCAAGATGCCCACGCTGGATTTACAGAGTGGCGCAATGCATGCATTGCGTCACTCTGTAACCCTTTGCGCTACATTATGCCTGCACCAGGCATAATGTATGCAGAGGCGGCGTTCTCCTGTTAGGGGGGCAGGTAAAATGGTGCAAGGAAATCTATGAGATTATCTTGCCCATTTATTATGACACTTTTAACACCTGCTCAAGAGCAGGCGTTGAAAGGGCGTTTCCATTCTTTAGAATGGGGCCCTATGTACTCTGCAGAGTACATCAATAGCATCATAAAAAATGACACTATTGCCCTCTACTGTGAGCCGTGGTGTGCTGTTTTTTAAATATGCCGCAAACATGGTGGCCATAGGGGGGTGCTAAGGGGAGCAGGGAAAGTGGCATTGCACTCAGTGCAGCACTACTTTCCATAAATCTGCCCCTTAGAATTGTGCTCTTTCTATTCAGGCAATCTTGTGGGTCACACTAGGTGAGAGGGGGCCCAGATACCATAACCTCTTCCACCGATAACTGCATCTTTAAATTTTTTCATAGCTGAAACATTTGTTTCTACAGTTGAGAGGAATTTGCGTTATAAGGGCTTTGTTAGTATTAGTATTCTGACAGTCATGTTTGGAATGCACCTGTGTAATACACTAAGCTTTACTCAAAAGGATAATTGTTCCCAAAGCACTACTAATTCAGTTGGCTCAACAGAGACATGTAGCCACCACCAGTGGTATTGCACTTTATGCTATTGATTCTACAGGAACATCTAGCTACGATCAGTTGTGTTGTATTTTCTGCTATCGACTCTACATGGACATCTAGTAATGACCTGCAGCACTACATCCTTGTGCCACTGACTCCACAGTTAAATAATATTTAAAAGGCATGCTAAGCCTGAAAATGTGTAAAACACTATGCCCTCAAGGGGTTGATTATATGATTACACTGAATTAATCTTTATCATTCTTTTTTTTATGTGATTATGCACTATGGGAGATGAATATATGTTTATATCACCATGTTTTCTCCAAATGCTATTTTTACTGTGGTACTCTGTAGGGGCTACTCAGACCATTGCAGTCTAATGCCAATTGTATGAAGGAATGCAAAAACACAGTTTACTTCTGATAAAGGCTTAATGTGCTGCATGGCTAAATATTTATAAGGTCCCAAATGCAAGGTTGTCATTATCATTTACAACGCCAACAGCTTTAAATGTTGCTAATGCCGGACCATTGCATTGCAAACAATTGTTTCCTTTTGTCTATCCCCTTTGTACTGCATGACGGCCATGATGCTCACAGCGCAATAGGTACAACAGCGTGAACTCAATCTGCAGTATTGGTGCGCTGGTCACATAGTTCACAGTTACCTAAACACAGTAATTTCTTATGGCTCTCCCCTTAAAACACTTGAAATTGGTGAATGCTTTATGTAAAACAGAATTACTGAAAGTGAAAGCAACTTTCCCAGCTCAGCAGGAGAGCCAATACTACAATATTCACTTCACTCGGTAAAGCTTGACCCATAATGCTTTGCAGGGCAATACTTTTACAAAACATTTTTGCTCATAACTCAGCCTGTGGTGGTCCTAGGACAATGGGACCACCGCCAAAATGTTCATGACAATGTACTTTTTCTGTCTACATCATCTTTGGGTCCCAACACTAAGTTAGTGGGGATGTCAAAATAATAACCCCTCCCACCATTCATGGGTTTTCTCACAGTAGGGACTTTTGTTTTATGGTTGGGAGCAGTTTATTTTTTTTAAAGATCTTGTTTATATAATCATTTCTATAGATTTGTGAGTATACATAATGCACTATGGTTTTTAAGGACAAAATCTATATGGTTATGCTGCGTTATTTATCATAATTCTTTGTTTTTGTGGTTTTGTTCTTTAGGAACTAACTATATAGCTACATGACAATGCTCCTTTGAAATTATATTTTTGTTGTGCTGTCCTTTAGGAGCTGTTCTAAGCATTACAGTCATGTCAACATATTAAAATATTCGTGGCATGGAAACTTGTTCCATAATGTTTTGCAGGGCATTACTTTTATTAAACATTTTTGCTCATAACTTGCCTGTGGTGATACTAGGACAATGGGACCACCTTCAAAACAATGACCACAATGTGCTCTTTCTGTCTACACCATCTCTTGGTCCCCACACAATATTAGTGGGGACTCCAAAATAATAACCCCTACCACCATTCATTATCTTTTTTAATTGTCTCATACCTGGAAATTTTGTTTTATAGCTGGGAGAATTTAAGGCCCTGATTTATACTTTTTGGTGCAAAACTGCAATAGCGCAGTTTTGCACTCAAATGTTTAGCACCAGCTTGCACCATTTCTAAGCACCCGCCAGACACCATATTTATGGAATGGTGTGAGCGGGTGCAAAGGGTAGACTAGCGTAAAAAAGAAATTACATTAGCTGGGTGGGGCTGGCAGTATAGAAGAAGAAGGTTTTGCACCAAAAAATGATGTTAGGCAAGTTAGAGTAAAAAAAGTGACATCCATACCACATGACTCCTGTTTTAGAAAAGACAGGAGTCACGCTCACCACCCCAATGGCCAGCACATGGGACCAGGGTCCCCTGGGTCTGACCATTGCACCCAGTGCCATGTAGGAGGGTCCATTTCAACGGTCCCCACTGGCACTTAAAAAAAATACTTACCTGTACTCACCTATACTTCCCTGGGATGGGGTCCCCCATCCTCCTCTGTCCCTCTGGTGTAGGTGGGGGTGTCCCTGGGGCCTGGGGAGGGCACCTGTGGGCTTATACCATGGTGTTCCACAACAACAACAACGTGGGGAGCCATCAATGGTAACAAGAACATAGTGTCCTGGCAATGCCATCCTTAGGGTGGTGCAAGGTCTCAGCACAGCATGGGTGTATGTGAAACATGTAAGACTTTGACGGGTGAAAATTGCCATGTGTGGTGCTATAGCATGAGCACAGCAACACACGTTGCAAGGCCTCACCATGCAAATGGATGCATAAGGAGAGTAAATAACAAAAAGATGGTGTCAAGCCACAAAAAGAATAGACATCACAGTTAAAAGGTATGACGCAGACAATTGTGGCAACTGGGCTTCCCTTCATGTGACATGCAGGTGGTGCATAGGGCTGTAGACTTCAGCCATGATGTACAAGAACAATCCTTTGGAACTAAGGGGCGCATCATAGGCCCCTAGCGCCACAGAAGCATCACTTGTAGTGACGCTCCTGTGGCACTAAGCACTGCGCCGTATTGAGAAGGTAGCGTTAAGCCACAAAAAGTGTAAACACAGCCCCTTCCCACGCATCACTGTCCATGGAAGGGGCATGCAAAGGGTGTTGCTGCATTCTACAGTATGCACAGTAAGAGCAAAATGCCAGAAATATTTGTCTATGTGCGTGAAGTTGTCCCTTCCTGCACATAAACAATCATTTGAAAATGACGCTTTGGCACTTCTGTGTGTGCTGTATACTACAGCTCACACAGAAGTACCAAAGCACCATTAATGATTGCTAATGTGCAGCAAGGGACACCTTCACGCACATAATCACACTCCTCAATGCATATATCCTTGCACAATGGTGCAAGGATGCCTGCGTTTGGGCTGGCAGCTGAATTGTGAATCCGCACAGGTTCAACCTAGAGGTGCGCCGCATTCACATACATACTGTGCATCCTTGTGTTACCAAAGTGACACAACGTGGCGTTGCCAATTTTAGCGCACCTACACAACCAGCATGTCTTTGTGTGTTGTGACACATCTATTTTGCTTAGGAATTGTGATGTGTGTAACGTCTTTAGTCACAGAGTGTCAGTACAAGAGTGCAGGAATATGATTGCACATATCTATGCACAAGGTACTTACATGATGAACGACAATGCTGGTCTCATTGCCTACAAGCAATTCACTGAGTATGTCAAAGATTTTGAACACATGTATGCTTCACCCACTACATATCTTGGGCAATATCGTCAGCTGCGAGTACCAGTAGAACACATTGGTATGAAACAGAGGCACTTAACCTCATCTGTAATTGGCACTGGTTAGTTTAACAATATAGATATGAAATGTAGGCTGTTGTCAGATGTCCCACAGTGCCCAACATTCAGACACAGGACCAAAAGAATGACAGTTGAATTACCACACCTACCTGTCCAATACATGGTTAACATAGTCACCTTGAGTGGTGGGTACACTGGATGGCAGATGCATAGACAAGTAGATGTGTTGTAGGTGCCAAATGTGACGGCTCATTTGTAAGAAGGTGATGAACATCAAGAGAGGGATCTGGAGGCAGGAAGGAATCGCTAGGCCAACACACAGTTTTCACTGTACACTCAAGGGAAGACCCTGAGACCCAAGCATGTGACACATGATGTAAGGGAGTACCAAAAGATTTTTTATTAGAATTAAACTAAACTAAGCATAATGAAGAACACCTATCCTAACCTATCCTATCCTAACTATACATAACCAACAACTGACCCTATTCTAAACATACCTAACACATTTAATGACACATGCAGGACAACATATATTAAACTACACATATACTACCTATATCTAAACAATATTTTGTTTGGTATTTTCTTTCAATTTTTATATTTTTTTAAATTTTTATGCAGCACATAAATGCCACCAAATTATCCCCCACCCACAAAGTAACATGTAAAAAGTAGAACACCCACCCCCAATCCTACTTATCCTAACTAAACTACTAATCTAATCTAACCTGACACCAACCCCCTAAAACCCACTATAAAACATTAAAACAAATGAGGAGGGAGGGGACTAAACTGGGGGTGACAGTCATGAAGACAATTACAGATTGGCTCTCTTGAGTTTCCTTTTCATGAACTTCAGTCTCTTGGACTTCTTCTCTACCTCCTTCTCAAGACTGTCCAACTTTTTGAGGACCAGTGTCACATCCCTCTGTAGGTCCTTTATTGCATTCATGTCCATGGCACCTGTTGGGGTGGGTTGTGGCACAGATGTTGAGGGTGTAGCAGCTGGGGCTGTTGTGATGGTGGCAGCTGTGCCCCGCTGCACAGCTGTGGTGCTTGGTCCTCTCTGTGTGGCCAGTGTGGGACTCCCTTGGGTGAATGCCCGCCATTCCCTGGTGGATCGCTTTCTGCGATAGCTGGGTGCCATCCTCCGGAACCAAGATTCCACTGCCAGGATCTGTCCATAGTGGACTGCCCTCTTCTGAAATGCCCACATTTCCTCATTGTTCATATTGGCAGCTGTTAAATTGAGACAGGCAACCATCAGTGTCAGCATAGTATGGAGTATGCACAGATTATTATCTTACACGCTACATCTATTTGCACATGCACTCCAACTCACATTCGGGATAAAACAATGACACTGATGAATAAAACAGCAATGCTGCCTTAGCATCATTTCATTGACACCAAAGTGACGCACAAGATTCGGAACAAAACCAAATTAGGTGTGCATTGATTTTGTGCCATGTGTAACAATGCAGCATCAACTTCACATAGATCAGGGGCAATATTCCTCATCATCTGTGTTAATGTTCAACCATACATCACCAGTAACTTGAATATGTTATTGGGAGTATGGGATGCAGTTGGTAACCATAAGGGGTCAGTGTTTATAGGTACACATGCAAGGCTGATCAAAATGACTGTCACCTACACTGTGAGCATCACAACTACTTACAAATTTGTTGTTCCTCTCCCTCTGTGCCTCAGGGGGGATGGCCATGAAATCCATCATCTCAGCTGTCGAGGTCATCCACCAAGGCATGCCCACTCATACATGGAGTCAGGGAGTGGGCCATTTATTAGGAGGGATGCCAACTGGGAAGCTGGTATCCATAGGTCTATCACATCTCTATTCATGTGTCCAGGTATAGACACCCATCAATACCTGATGTGCCAATACTATTCCTTATACACCCATATCCTTGCCAGCACATGTCTGGTCTTGACCTGCATGCATGCCTATTACATTCCACATTAGTGTCACGTAAATGGAGTACAAAACATCGGGCATCATGCTTGGGGACAATTGCCTACCCAGTCCTACATGTACATTACAGTACAGCGATGCACCAATTTGTGTTCAAAATGGTGCATCACTGTGTAGTGCGAATGACAGTGTGTCCCAGTGCCAATATTCTCACAGCTGTGCACATCTTACTCACATATGGGCCTACATGTGGTTTTCATCACCTTGTTTACACTGTAGTGAATCCTACTTCATTTTAATGGGATAACAGGAGTTAGCTTAGCATTTGGCTTGCAGACTCGTGCCCCCGTCACCTAGTGACTTTTAACCTACTTAGCTTGCTCTGTCTTAGCACATTTAATTATTTATTTCTTCTAAAATGGCTGCCTTGTTTAGAGTTAGGCCACTTTTTATGAGTTACATTATCAGTGACACCGCGCTAAGGCATCAAGAACAAGCACCAAAGATAAACAAACAGTAGGTGTTCACACTTAGGGATTTTCCCTCTCCATACTTTCGAGGGATTGTTTATATTAATTGCCGTCCCAAGCATGTCTGTTATCTATTGTTTGGGAACACACTTACGTCAGGGGTCCTTGAAGATCTGTATAAATATATCGCACTTTAGACAGATAATCAGAGGGATTCCGACCAGAGGGCATCGCCACCATCGCTGATATTGATGCTGCAGTCGTCTTGACGCTGACCCAGTCTTCGTGTCCCTACGGAGTCTGAGATAGAGACCTCATTCCAAGGTAACAAGGGTTGGGGGCTCCTTTCATGGACATGGCATTGGCAGATTAGGTTTAACAAACCCAGCTCTCCTTTAGGTAGGAGGTTAGGCCTTTCACATTAGGGTATTTAGGGCATATTACCTCTCGTATGTCTTTTCTATGCATTGCAAACAGGTGGGGGTCTTTGTAATAATGACTCTCATTTTCACAATTCTGTCACTTGCATTATTCATTATCCTAATCATTGCAGCCCATGCAACTTATCACAAATTGCAGTTATGTTGAATAAAAACTATTGAAACTTTACTAAATCTTTGTCATTGCCTGCGTTTGTATGAGACATGATACATCTGTGAGAAAGGGGTAATCTCCGTTTAACCACGACATTCCCTGAGATGTCTTACTCTCGAGTCCATGCGTAAAGGCTGCCACAAATCACCTCTTACTATTGTATTTCTGGTGAGGTGCTGGTAGTGAGCCGGTAAGGTTGGGACAACGGTTGCGACTTGTTGTAGGAAAGACGTAGTCACCTACAAGCAAAAGTACTGTCATCCTTTAACCAGCAGTCTTGCCTAGAGCAAGATTCCAAACTACGACAACACGATGCTGTCCATACACACTACAGGTAAGTCAGGTATGTGTTGATGAAATGTAGTTGGTGTAGGCATCAGTTGTCTAGTATTTGATGTTTGTTCTGGCAATGATTACGCGGCATGATTTGAGGGATCTGTGCCTAAATGAACTTACATGACAAGGGCATTGTGTATGACACTGACATGGCTGTGCTGATCTTTGTTTGATGTACTATGTGTGAAGTGTACGTAGTAGGCAACCTATGGGCACTTGTAGTGATCTGTGTAGTTCGTCTGTTAGCAAAGGGTAGATGTCTGCACCTGTCCTTCATGTGGTGTGCCTGTCAATTTGTGGATGTGTTACGTATATGTGGGTGTATGTGTTTGTGATGTGCACTGATTTTGCTGTACTGCAGCATGGTGCATAAGTGTTGTTACCTACACATCTTGTTACACTGGCATGTATTAATGTAGTGGTGTATGTCATGTGCGTCCTACAGGGTTGGTACGGTTTGTGTATATTGCTAGGTATGTTGACTTTCCCACAAGTAGGCCATTTCCATATTGTCTATACTGGAATTGTTCATTGATCCTGCTGTGCCGGAATATGAAGGCATCATGGACACTCCCAGTATACTTGGCCAGAATGTTTATGAAGAGTCCCCAGTGGTCCATTATGGCCTGCACATTAATGGAATGTGTGTGCTTGCGATTCCAGTATAAGTGCTCGGTTGCTGCAGGTGGTACAAGCTGGACATGGGTGTAGTCAATTGCACCGAGCACATACGGGAAGCCATGGATTTGATAGAACACCTGTTTGTTCTCCTGCTGCTTTTGCAGAGTTTTGGGGAAGCTGATATGGCAGGGTGTCAAGAAGATAATAGTGTCTAACACCTTTGGCAGGAACGCTCAGAATGACGGCTGTGAGACACCAGCTACCAGGGCACTCGTTGTTTGGAATGAGCCACTTGCCCGCATGTGCAGGACAGCTAGCAGCTTTGTCACAGGTGGTATGTTGTGTGGGCTCTGCAGGCTAGCTGTGATTTGTGGTTCAATTTGGTGCAGCAGGTATAGTATGGCTTGCAAGTTCAGTCTGTAGGGCCTAATGATGTCCTGGTTCTTGAGGCCAAGGATGGTTGTCCTGGTTCTGAAGACCCTCTCCTGCCTTCTGCGTTGCCTTTGTGGGCCACGTTGTAGTGGGGATGATTGCCGTAGTTGTTGCTGTCATCTGCATCGTCTCGTAAGCTGGATCAGTATCACCTCCATCTTCTCCTGTGGGTTGGTAATGTTGCCTCTGTGTGTTCTCCTTAAGTAGTGATGGGTTTGCCTCATTTTAACACCTGACCTGACCCAGTAATTAAATTTTGCCGCAAATTGGTGTTAACGTAATTTTTTTAATCTGCCTCCCACCCATGTGTCATTTTTGCCTGGGTGGATAAATATGGCGCTTGGGAGTTTGAGTCATTTTTTGGATGGGAATGCCAACCCTGCATCTCATTGATGCAAGGAGGTTTCACGCATACGAAAAATAATGTTAACACCAATATTTTGACAATAGACGGTTCTAGCATCAAAACATAAATATGACTGTTGGAAAATGGGTCATTGGTAAGGGCAGGTAGGTACCTACACTTAGCAATAGGCCACTAACCTCCACTAAGGTCCAGTTAGGTCTCAGTAAATTAACCCCTGCTCAACCCTTGGTAGCTTGGCAACGAGCGTCAAGGCTTAACTTAGGAGACAGAGGGGGTCATTCTGACCCTGGCGGCCGGTGGCCGCCAGGGCCACCGACCACGGGAGCACCGCCAACAGGCTGGCGGTGCTCCCACGAGCATTCTGACCGCGGCGGTTCAGCCGCGGTCAGAAGCGGCAAGTCGGCGGGCTCCCGCCGACTTACCGCTGCTCAGGGGAATCCTTCATGGCGGCGGAGCGCGCTCCGCCGCCATGAGGATTCTGACCCCCCCACCGCCATCCTGTTCATGGCGGGAAAGCCGCCATGAACAGGATGGCGGTAGGGGGGGTCGCGGGGCCCCTGGGGGCCCCTGCCGTGCCCATGCCAATGGCATGGGCACGGCAGGGGCCCCCGTAAGAGGGCCCCGCAAAGTATTTCAGTGTCTGCCTTGCAGACACTGAAATACGCGACGGGTGCCACTGCACCCGTCGCACCTTCCCACTCCGCCGGCTCGATTACGAGCCGGCATCCTCGTGGGAAGGGAGATTTTCCCTGGGCTGGCGGGCGGTCTTTTGGAGACCGCCCGCCAGCCCAAGGAAAAACTCATAATACCCTCCGCGGTCTTCTGACCGCGGAGCGGTATAATGGGGGCGGAATTCTGGCGGGCGGCCTCCGCCGCCCGCCAGAATCAGAATCACCCCCAGAGTGTAAAGCATTCAAATATCACAAAACAGTATTCAAATAAAACACAGGAAACAGTTTAAAAATCCAAAACCAATTTATAAAAATAGATTATATGTTTATCTTTAAAATGACACCAAAACTAATAAAATCGGATAAGGGGAACCGGAGATGTGAAATTTTAAAGAATTATTATTTTTTTAGCGCCTAGAATCAAAAAGTGCCAATCGGGTCATCTGGTTGCACCTCGACCGGGGCAAAGTCAAAGTTTAAGGCCGACCGCGATGGAGCCCTGCTCGGCTACCGGCCGCGGGAGGCCTCGGTTAAAAATTTACCTTCACACTTAGGGGGTCATCTGACCTCGGCGGTAAAAGGCGATTACCGCCGGTCAGAAGACCGCCATAACACCGCCGCGGCCGCGGGAAACCGCCACGGTCATTCTGACCCGCAACAGGCAAACCGCCAAAAACCCGACAGCCACAAAAGTCCGCCACATCAACGGCCAGCGAAAAACTGGCGATGACCAAACCTCCACCGTCACGCCAACAGAAATACGCCCATTCCATTATGACCCACGAATCCACGCGGCGGTCTTTCAACCGCGGTATTCCATTGGCGGTACACACCGCCGCGGTCAAAATACACACACAGCTCCAAAACACTGCCACATTGGTCATTTTGAAACACACACACCTGATACACATACAAACACCACTCCCACACACCCAACACAATATAAAAAACACACCCACATCACCCACAAACCCCTACGACCACCATTTATTGACTAAGGCCAGAGAGAGACACCACCAGCTAGTACAGAGCATTCACAGGCACATAACACTATCACTCACACAACATCCACGCACAAAACACCACACACCACCACACTCACCACACTCATCACCACAAACGCCACCCCACACCTCATCCACACCACCCCATGGCACCCCAAAGATACCCCAGGTTTTCAGACGCTGAAGTCATGGTGGAGGAAATAGTTCGGGTAGAGCCCCAGCTCTTCGGGGCACAGGTGCAGCACACCACCATTGCCAGTAAGATGGAGCTATGGCAAAGAATAGTGGACAGGGTCAACGCTGTGGGTCAGCATCCACGAAATCGGGACGACATCAGGAAGCGGTGGAATGACCTACGGGGTAAGGTGCGTTCCATGGTATCCAGACACAACATCGCGGTGCAGAAGACTGGCGGGGGACCCCCACCTCAACCCCCAGAATTTACAACATGGGAGGAACAGGTCTTGGCGATTCTGCTTCCTGAGGGCCTCGCAGGAGTAGGCAGAGGAATGGACTCTGGTAAGTCTAATCTCAACTACTTCATCCCCCCCCACCCACCGGCATGCCAAACCATACCCCCACCCTCCCCCCCACCCCCATCACACATCCTCCTTGCTAATGTCTCACCATCACAACCCACCCATCCCAACACCAAGCCTTGCATGCGACCACAAACCATGGACACCCATCACCTAAGCATGCCCACTGCAGATACCCATCCCCCCCAAACCACCGTCACAACAGCCCCCACAAGGGAATGTCAGCACTGGGGTACACGGGCACCCACCCATTGCACGCTATGGCACACACAGAAGCAATAACCATACTCTTATACCCCTGCAGGACCCGAATGCCACGACACCGCCCAGGAGGGTCCAGAAATGTCAATTCCAGCCCCAGAAGAGGCCCACAGTGATGACAGCAGCTCTGTCTCCCTGGACCCAGAAGACCAGCCCGGCCCATCGGGGACCTCGGACAGTCGGTTCCCCTCAGACAGCCACAGGCCACAGCAGACCTACCCCCCTCTGGGAACACCAGCATAGCACCCACCCAGCGGGCCCATGCCTCTGTCTCCAGGACACGTCAAGCAGTGGTGTGTCCACCACTACAGGGCACCCAGGTTAACCCACCACCCCAACAACAACAGGGACCTGGGGGCAGTGGTAGTGGGCACACGGTCCAGGGGACAGAGGCCCAGGGAAACAGGGGAACTGGGAGGGCTACTGTGCGACAGGGGGGGGACAGGCCCAGGGAACCCACTCTCCACGAGGCCCTATCCTCCATCATGGGAGCATACCACCGCTCCCAGGAGACGATGGCGACGGTCCTGGCCAGGTTCTACGAGATCCAGGTACTGCAGGAGGAACAGTTTATGGGGTTCAGGGAAGAACTCAGAAACATCAGTTCCGCAATGGGCACCATCGTTGTGGCTCTCAATCAGATTGTCAGCACATTGCGGGACCATGTGGCACCACAAAGGGCCCCTGTCACTAGCATGGACCAAGAACAGGCTACCACCTCCGCCGGCGCTAGTGGACAGGAGGCCCCGACACAAGAACAACAGGCCACCAGAACCCCACCCCCTGCAGAAGGAGAACCACCCCGCAAGCGGTGCCTGAGATCTAGGAAGAAGACAGAGTAGGATGCCAAGACCCCCGCCAGGAAAGGATACCCCCTGATTGTCATCCCACTGTCCCACATTGTCACCCTGTCCAACCTTAAACTGCTCCTGCTCCACCTTCCACAGGCATATGGACAATGCACCTGTGAGACTGAAAATCTGGACTCTGCCATGGACATTCCTCCACCTTCACCCATCACCGAATTGCAACCATTACCCAAAATTGAGCACTTTAATAAACACCCTTAGGGGGTTATTCTAACTTTGGAGGAGGTGTTAATCCGTCGCAAAAGTGACGGAAAAGTGACGGATTTACCACCAGCCGTATTACGAGTCCATTATATCCTATGGAACTCGTAATACGGCTGGTGGTATATCCGTCACTTTACCGTCACTTTTTGGACGGATTAACACTCCTCCAAAGTTAGAATAACCCCCTTATTGCACAAAAGTAATCTGGAGTCTGCCTGTATTTTTGAACAAATGTATTACACAAAACCGTGCCAAAATGTCCAGTTACATTGTGATGCCAACATACCACTGTCACACAGCTGTAGTCCATGGGGAAACAAAGCAGAGGTCACGGAGTGGGGCCCACATCTCTGAAATTGGAAGGGAAAGTCAAAACTCAGTTAACATACACTGGGGGGAAACTCAGACAGTAGAGAGGCAGGAGACTTTAAGTAAATGTAAAATGCCGGTGTTGATTCTTACCTGTATGTCATTGAAAATACTGCTGTATCACTGTGTCCCTGTTGTCTGTGTCGTCCTCTTCGTCTTCCTCCTCTTCACTCTCCGGAGGCTCCACAGCTGCCACAACACCACCATCTGGACCATCCTCCTGCAGGAAAGGCACCTGGCGTGGCAAAGCCAGGTTGTGAAGCATACAGCAGGCCACGATGATATGGCACACCTTCTTTGGTGAGTACATTAGGGATCCACATGTCATATGGAGGCACCTAAACCTGGCCTTCCCGAGGCCGAAGGTCCGCTCGATCACCCTCCTAGTACGCCCATGGGCCTCATTGTACCGTTCCTCTGCCCTTGTCCTGGGATTCCTCACTGGGGTCAGTAGCCAGGACAGGTTGGGGTAACCAGAGTCACCAATTAGCCACACACGGTGTCTCTGAAGTAGTTCCATCACGTAAGGGATGCTGCTATTTCGCATGATGTACGCGTCATGCACTGACCCAGGGAACTTGGCATTTACATGGGAGATGTATTGGTCAGCCAAACAGACCACCTGGACATTCATGGAATGATAACTTTTTCTGTTCCTGTACACCTGTTCACTCGTGCTGGGGGGGACCAAAGCAACATGTGTCCCATCAATTGCACCAATGATGTTGGGAATATGTCCAAGCCCATAGAAATCACCCTTCACTGTAGGCAAATCGCCCACCTCAGGGAAAACAATGTAGCTCCGCATGTATTTCAGCAGGGCAGACAACATTCTGGACAACACCTTGGAAAACATAGGATGAGACATCCCTGATGAAATGGCCACTGTTGTTTGAAATGACCCACTTGCCAAAAAATGGAGTACTGACAGCACCTGCACTAGAGGGGGGATCCCTGTGTGTTGGCGGATTGGTGACATCAGGTCTGGCTCCAGCTGGGCACACAGTTCCTGTATAGTGGCTCTGTCAAGCCTGTATGTCAGTATGACATGTCTTTCTTCCATTGTCGACATTGTCGACAGGTCCACCAGCGGTCTGTACACGGGAAGATTCCTCCATCTCCTCGCAAGTCCCAGCAGACGGTGCCTAGGAAGGACAACATGGAGCACAGAGTCAATCAACCCACAGGTACGTTACCACAGCTTGCACAGTACACGATTCTCAATGCATTGAATGGCTTGTATGAGTGTTGATGCAAGGCCTAGGCATGTGTGACGCAGTGGAAATTAAGATATAGGGGCCCTTGAAATGGCAGCTGCCTGACCTGTGAAGTGCGACAGAGGGATGTGAGATCAATGCGCTGGCATGGCACACCGTGGCGGTAGGCGGTCGAAGACCGCGGCGCAAAGCCGCATTGGTTAACATCAAACCCTATGGGTTTCAGGAGCCAATGAGGATGTGCGCCGGCGGTCGCGGTACGCATCGCCGCGGGCGTGACCGCCATTTTCTATCTGCTTAATCACTCGATACCTGATCATCCACAGGAGAGGACCTATACTGCAAGTGCTGCTGTGACCTAGGTCTGGAAGAGACAATGGCTGCTGCGACTGGGGAAAGGGCCCCTGCCTTCACTTCTGAAGAATTGGAGAAACTCGTGGATGGGGTCCTCCCCCAGTATGCGCTACTCTACGGTCCTCAAGACCAACAGGTAAGTACACTGGGACCATGCTTTGTGGCCAATGCCTGGGTTGAGTCGGGTGAATGAAAGATGGTGGTGAGGGGAGCGAATGAGGCATGCATCAAACGAAAGATGAGAGCATGTGCCACATGGCAAGGGTGGGGATGGGGGGCCACTCACATCGAGCATGCAGAAGGTGATGTTTGTTTCATTTTCTTCCCCTGCACATGTCACATAGGTCAGCACCCATCAGAAAATCGACATTTGGTGTGCCATCGCCAAGGACGTCCGGACCCTGGGGGTCCACAACAGACGAGGCACCCACTGCCGGAAGAGGTGGGAGGACATCCGCCTCGGGAGCAGGAAGACCGCGGAGGCTCTGCTGGGGATGGCCTCCCAACGTAGGAGGGGTGCCAGTCGTACTTTGACCCCCCTGATGTCCCGGATCCTGACGGTGGCCTACCCCGATTTTAATGGGCGCGTGAAGACATCACAGCAGACACAAGGGGGTGAGTACAAGCACATTCTGCTGATTTTGCGCACATTGGAGGTGTCTGGGTGGGGGAGGAGGGCTGTGGGTAGGCCAGGGCGTTTTCTGTAGGCTAGGCCCCTCCGTTAGGCATGGCCCTGTACCCCCGCCCCCCACCTCTGTAGGTTGTCTAGTACAGCTAATCATGGCCCTGTGTCACCTATGTGTGGAGTTGTCATCCACAGGCTTGTAGGCCATGTCCCACGGATTGATTAGTGTACCCCAAGTGCACGGCGTAGTGCAGGGGGCTTCTGTGTCTGTCCTCTCCGCCAACGGTGTCGCCAATGCATGCACTCAACATGTCTTTGTTTCTCCACCACCCCCCCGTTTTTTTGTGGTCTTCCTGTTCATGTATGCATTAGCATCATCAGGCGGAGGAGAAGTGGCATCGGAGCACGAGGGAGCTGCATCTCACATGGCCATGGAGGGCCATGCAGCTGACTCTGATTTCACCAGTGAGACGGAGGGCAAGGGGAGCTCCACAGCGGGAAGACGTGGTGACACCAGCGACACAGACACGTCCTCGGAAGGGAGCTCCCTTGTGGTGGTGGCAACATCTGTGCCCACCGCAACAACAGGTACAGCCGCCACCCAGCGCACCAGCTCCGCCCTCCCAGCAGCCCCTCAACCTTCGCCCCGTGCCCGCTCACCCAGGAAGGTGGGCATCTCCTTCGCCCCAGGCACCTCAGGCCCTGCCCCAGTTACCCCTGCTGCCCTCAGTGAGGAGGTCATTGACCTCCTCAGGATGCTCATTGTTGGGCAGTCTACCCTTTTGAATGCCATCCAGGGAGTAGAAAGGGAGGTGCACCGGAGTAATGCATACCTGGAGGGCATTCATTCGGGTCAGGCTGCCCATCAGCGATCGTTCAACGCTCTGGCATCAGCACTGATGGCAGCCATTGTCCCTGTCTCCTGCCTCCCTCCTCCAACTTCCTCAACCCAGTCCCACTCCCCTGTACCTCTGCCTATCCCAGACACACCTACAGACCAGCCTGCACACACCTCAACACCCAAGGGAAGCTCATCCAGACATAAGCACCACACATCACACAAGCATTCACACAAGCAACATCCACATGCAGACATGCCAACAGCCACTGCCTCCTCTGTGTCCACCTCCTCCTCGTCTCCCTCCTCCCTCCCTGTGATGTCTCCACTCACACTTGCATACACAACATCTTCAGCCACTACGTCCATCACCAGAACACCCACCAGAACACTCCGCATACGTGCAGTCACCACCCCCACTACCATTTACACGTCCCCTGTGTCCTCTCCCAGTGTGTCTGTCACCCCCTCTTCCAAACCACACAAACGCAGGCAGCCACCCACCCAACAGCCATCCACCTCACGACAGCCTCCAGCACAAGCACCTGCACCCAAAGACACCAGACTTCACTCTCCTACAACCACATCCTCTTCCTCCACTGCCATACCCACTACAACTACCCGACCCTGTCTTACTAAATTGCTTTTCCTTTCCAACGTTGACCTCTTTCCATCAACTGACCCACCCCCTCCATCTCATAAGGCTCCAATCAGCACCTCAGCCACCACAAAACCTGGACCTACAAAGACAATAGTCCAAGGATTTTGGAGTCCAACACCTTCAAGCCCAGCTACTTCGGCTAGGAGTAAAGAGACGGCCAGCCCACCCCCTGCAAAAAAAGCCAAGAAAGCCAGTGCCTGGCGCGAGAGGCCAAAGACAGCAGGCTCCAAAAGCACTACCCTGGCACCGTCTGGGAGTGGGGTGCCACCTGGCACACCGGCAAAGGGAGGAAAGGGCCACAGACGAGCAGGGAAGGGTGGCAAGGGCAGCACGCCCGACAAGTCCAGCCACAGCCCAGCTCCCCAGGAGGGCCCCGCCAGCCACAGCCCAGCTGCACAGGAGGGCCCCGCCAGCCACAGCCCAGCTGCCCAGGAGGGCCCGCCAGCCACAGCCCAGCTGCCCAGGAGGGCCCTGCCAGCCACAGCCCAGCTGCACAGGAGGGCACCGCCAGCCACAGCCCAGCTGCCCAGGAGGGCCCCGCCAGCCACAGCCCAGCTGCCCAGGAGGGCCCCGCCAGCCACAGCCCAGCTGCCCAGGAGGGCCCCGCCAGCCACAGCCCAGCTGCCCAGGAGGGTCCCGCCAGCCACAGCCCAGCTGCCCAGGAGGGCCCCACCAGCCACAGCCCAGCTGGGCAATGAAGGAGCGCCAGCCACAGCCCAGCTGGGCAATGAAGGAGCGCCAACTCAAGCAACGCTGAACATGGCAAAGACTGCCAAGGCAAGCACCGCTGAACAGGGCCCTTCAAGTCAAGAACCGCTGAACAGGGCACCGCCATCTCAAGAACCGCTGAAAAGGACACCGCCATCTCAAGAACCGCTGAAAAGGGCACCGCCATCTCAAGAACCGCTGTACAGGGCACCGCCATCTCAAGAACTGCTGAACAGGGCCCTTCAAGTCAAGAACTGCTGAACAGGGCCCTTCTAGTCAAGAACCGCTGAACAGGGCACCGCCATCTCAAGAACCGCTGAAAAGGGCACCGCCATCTCAAGAACCGCTGAAAAGGGCACCGCCATCTCAAGAACCGCTGAACAGGGCCCTTCAAGTCAAGAACCGCTGAACAGGGCCCTTCAAGTCAAGAACCGCTGAACAGGGCACCGCAATCTCAAGAACCGATGAAAAGGGCACCGCCATCTCAAGAACCGCTGAAAAGGGCACCGCCATCTCAAGAACCGCTGAACAGGGCACCGCCATCTCAAGAACCGCTGAACAGGGCCCTTCAAGTCAAGAACCGCTGAACAGGGCACCGCCATCTCAAGAACCGCTGAAAAGGGCACCGCCATCTCAAGAACCGCTGAAAAGGGCACCGCCATCTCAAGAACCGGTGAACAGGGCCCTTCAAGTCAACAACCGCTGAACAGGGCCCTTCAAGTCAAGAACCGCTGAAAAGGGCACCGCCATCTCAAGAACCGCTGAACAGGGCACCGCCATCTCAAGAACCGCTGAACAGGGCCCTTCAAGTTAAGAACCGCTGAACAGGGCACCGCCATCTCAAGAACCGCTGAAAAGGGCACCGCCATCTCAAGAACCGCTGAACAGGGCACCGCCATCTCAAGAACCGCTGAACAGGGCACCGCCATCTCAAGGATCGCTGTACAGGGCCCTTCAAGTCAAGAACTGCTCCGCTGGGCACCGCTGTCTCTGCACCGCTCCGCTGGGCCCTTCATCTCAAGCACCGCTCCGCTGGGCCCTTCATCTCAAGCACCGCTCCGCTGGGCCCTTCATCTCAAACACCGCTCCGCTGGGCACCGCCGTCTCAAGCACCGCTGGCCCATTGGCAGAAGGGGCAGGCCCACATCTGTGTCGGGCAGGGCTGCACGAAGCACTCTGGGCACCATGCCTCCTCCAGAACCAGTGGAGTCAGTAATCCACTTGTGAGACTGTGGCTTTGCACTCCCCAGGATGGCACAGTGGGCAATCCACCCACTGTAGAGACTTGTGAGACTGTGGCTTTGCACTCCCCAGGATTGAACAGTGGCCATGGAGGCCCCTCGTGGATCTGGCGTCGTGGACTCATCTGGCTGAGGTGCCCCCCCTTCCCTTCCCCCTGAGGTGCCTGTAGTTTTGCTATCTGATGCCCCTGCAGTGTTCTCTCCATTGGAGCCGGGTATCCTGTGTGGGCTTTGCCCATGTGTTTAGGCCCATTGGCCCACGAACAATGGCTGATACCCAATTTGGACTGGACAATTTACATATGTATATGTAGTTATAGATGTTTGATATATTTTTTTACTTAGCCGTACAATATACTTCAAATTTCATGATCATTTTATTTTGTCTTTGCATTCTTCCGGGGGGTTTGGGGGTGTCACTCTGAGTTGTTGCTCTGCATTGATGTGTATGTAGTTGTGGGTGAGGGTGAGGGTGGGTGTGTCGCGTATGTGTGTCCCCGTAATTTTTTGCCTCCCCTGTGTTGTAGGTGCAGTACTCACCGTTGTCTTCTGCGCCGGCGTTCGTGCTCCTGGTAGAGGAGCAGGAAGACAATAGCTGGTAGGATGTGTAGTTCGGGTTCCATGCTGTCCAGATTCCTCGTGGAGTGTGTAGAGGTGAGCGTGTTCAGTTCGTAATGTCTGTTTCCGCTGTGTTTTTATCGGCGGGGCTACCGCCCCGGAAAAGGTGGCGGATTGGTGGGTTGTGATAGGGTGGGCGGTACATTGTCTCCCGCCTGTCTGTTGGCGGTGACCGCCGGGCTGTTTGTTTGTCCCGCCGTGGCGGTCGGAGTGTTAAAGTGGCGGTCTCTGTTGGCGGTTTCCACCAGGGTCAGAATTCCATTTTTTACACCGCCTGCCTGTTGGCCGGTTGGCCGCCGCTTTAACACCGACCGCCAGGGTTGGAATGACCCCCTTAGTCTTTTTTTCGAAGATTTTCTTCAGCGGGACGAACCTGCCAGTCCAATCCGACCTCCTGGAGCCCTTCTCTGGATACGCGATGCTGGAATCCTCGGTGGAGATTTTTACCTTCGGACTTAGTCGTTTTTTCGAGGTGAAAATCCTTCGACCGGGGTAAACCTGGATCTTCATCCGACGTCCATGGAGCCCTCCTCGGATACGCTGGCTGGGAGGTCCCGGTCAACTTTTTACCTTCGGACTTAGGCGGTCATTCTGACTTTGGCGGGCGGCGGAGGCCGCCCGCCAAAGTCCTGCCATCAGAATACTGCTGCGCGGTCAAAAGACCGCCGCGGTAATTCTGAGTTTCCCGCTGGGTTGGCGGGCGACCGCCAGAAGGCCACCCGCCAGCCCAGCGGGAAACCCCCTTCCATGAGGATGCTGGCTCCGAATGGAGCCGGCGGAGTGGAAGGGGTGCGACGGGTGCAGTTGCACCCGTCGCGATTTTCAGTGTCTGCTTGGCAGACACTGAAAATCTTGGTGGGGCCCTGTTAGGGGGCCCCTGCAGTGCCCATGCCAATGGCATGGGCACTGCAGGGGCCCCCAGGGGCCCCACGACACCCGTTACCGCCAGCCAGGTCCTGGCGGTCAAAACCGCCAGAACCAGGCTGGCGGTAAGGGGGTCGGAATCCCCATGGCGGCGCTGCCTGCAGCGCCGCCATGGAGGATTCCCCAGGGCAGCGGGAAACTGGCGGGACACCGCTGGTTTCCTGGTTCTGACCGCGGCTGTACCACCGCGGTCAGAATGCCCATGGATGCACCGCCAGCCTGTTGGCGGTGCATCCGCGGTCCCCGGCCCTGCCGGTAGTCAACCGCCAGGGTCGGAATGACCCCCTTAGTCTCTTTTTCAGAGATTTTCTTTACCGGGACGAACCAGCAAATCAGGCCGGGTCGCAGTTGAGGCAAGCCGGCTAGAGTTGCCGCGGCGGGTCGGTGCCTCTATGGAGCTTTTTTACAAAAGTTGTCCAAACTTCTCCAAACTTCTGGGGCTTCTCCCTTATGTCCTTTTAAGGTTCTTTTGGGGTCCACAGCTCACCCCAAGGGTCCAGAAGTTCTGAGATGGTCCTTGGGGGGTGCAGACTACAACTCCCAGAACGCACCTGGCGCAAACTCCTTTTTGGCCACTGGACAGTGGTCAGCTGTTCGCTTTCTTCAGGAGTTGGTGCAGGGGACTCTGGATAGCAATTTTTCACCTGTAGCAAACAGGGAGTCCCTCCTTGAACCAGTTGAAGCCAGGCAAAGTCCTTCTTGTGGTGAAGCCCAAGTGTGCAGCTGGTGCAGTCCTTCTGAGTGCAGATTCCAGGTGCAGGCCAGGGGTCCAGCAGGGCAGTCCTTCTTCTCCTTTGGTTCTTCCTTTTTGGAATCTGATGGGGATCTGAGGTGTGGGTGCAGGTCTGCCAGTTTTATCCTTGCTCCTGGGTGAAAAGCAGGGGGGTCCTGGTTCTCCAATCAGGTGCAGGGTCCTTCCCCCTGTGATGACCACTTCCTGGGAAGTGTGGCAAAAATCAATCCCAGGAGGCAACATTCTCTAAAAATCCATCATGGCTGAATCTCATTTTTGGAGGTTACATTTGGCTGAGCCCACCCAATGGTGTGGCTAAAAATCATAAACACACCCCTCTCCTGCCCTCTCCTAATCTAATCAAGGGGGCACCTAGTTGTCTGGGGTTACAGGATGTGGGGGTGTTGCTGGTTGCTCCAAATGTCCTTCTCTGCCGTTGAAGACCAGTTTGGCAGCCCTCCCCCTTCCTGCCTCACCATCTGCTGAGGGGAGATTCCCTCCCACAGGCACATTCCTTTGTGTGAAGCCAGGCCACTTCACACCTCATCAAGGCAGCTTGGCCAAGCTACTAGAGGCTGGCCAATCAGAGCACAGCAGCAAAAACAATGCAGGGCTGAAATGGGCAACTTTTCAGGTAAAGTTTAAAACTCTTTACCTGAACAAGTTATATTAAATCCAACAACTGGAAGTTGTGGGATTTATTACAACAATTAATTTGATACCAAATTCTTGGTATGCATCATTTAAGGAGACTTTAAAAATTAAAATAAAGTCTCCCCATTCTAGCCTATGAAGGCCATTTACTACAATGAGGGAAAAACGAATTGGGCTGTTTTTACCTCACCAGGACTTATAAAACTATTTTTATAAAGTCCCTGCTTATAGTTACATGGCACCCAGCCCTAGGGGCACATAGGGCACATCTTAGGGGTGACTTATATGTAAAAATAATGTAGTTTGAGACTTTGGAACTACTTTTAATTCCAAAGTCGAATTTGCATATAACTTTAATTTAAAAGCAGCCAGCAAGGCAGGCCTGCCTTTAAAATGACACTGGGCACCTCAGCAATGCACCTATGGGTGCACTACCTATGCTGTGGTCCCTAAACCTACATGCCCTACCATATACTAGGGACTTATAGGTAGGTTAACTTAGCCAATTATAATTAGCCTAATTTGTATATCCATTTTACACAGAGCACTGGCCCTGGGACTGGTATGCAGTACCCAGGGCACAGCCAAGAGTCAGTAACCACCAGTACTTGTCCAAAAAGGGTGGGGGTGACCAGGGCAAAAAGGAGGACTTTCCTACAATGACATTGAGTTTGAGCCGTATAAGCGTAAAAAAAGACACTAATTCAACGCAAACACAGTATAAATATGCTCCTCAGTGCTTCAGTCTCAGCTCCAGAGCTCTCAGTCATAGCCCTTTATAAACACTGTTTGAAACAATCACAATTGAGAGCATTGACTTTGAGCCTTCGGGGCACTGCTGGTTTTTATTAGTGCCTGTTGGTGGATTACATATGCGCCCGACCTGTTTTGTTGCCGTTGGCAAAGTAGTGCAAGGCATGCGTTGCAGCACTTTGCAACCCTTTGCGCTACATTATGCCTGCGCCAGGCATAATGTATGCAAAGAGGGTGTTCCCCCCATTAGAGGGGCCAAAAAAATGGCACAAGGAAATCTAACAGTTTTCCTTGCATCATTGCTTTGGGCACTTCCAACACCTGCTCAGAGCAGGCATGAAAAGGTGGTACACTATTGTTTAAATAGGGCCCTTCTGTGCTCTGCAGGAGTAGCACAAACATTTTGGTGCTATTCCGGCAGAGTACATCAATAGTGTCATAAAAATGACGATATTGCCCCCTACCTTGCGCAATGGTGGGCCTGATTTTAAATACAGCGGACATAGGGTGGTGGTAGGGGGTGGTAAACGGTGACAGAAATGTGACGCTGCATTGTGTGCAGCGCCACTTTTCTTAAATATGCCCCTGAGTGCGTCATTATGTCTCCACTGAGAGATCTAAAGACATAAGCTGGCTGAGCAGAGTAAATACTGCCCCTGGTGGGAATTTTTCATTTGACTTTGTAACTTATTGTTTTGCTGTTTCAGATAGAATGAACTTGACCTGAATACATTAGACTGCTGTGCAAGAGAACCAGGTAATTGAGTTATTTTCCCAGAATCATGAACCGAGGCTGTGATTTCAGTGGTTCCTCAGTTCCAAACTTACAGCTTTAGCCTCTAGGCCATATTTTCTTTTATGTTTGAATTAATATATGTAAGCGAAGTTCACAAAGTTTTTGCTGTCACCTACTTTTGCTTTTCCATTACTCCTAGACTCCTAACCAGACAATGTTGCTGTAGAAGATGTGTACAAAGTGCAAGCAGCCTAAAGAATAGGCGCAATTTAGAAGGCAATACATACCTTACCAGTAATGCAGGAAAACATGGTGAAAGGATACACATAGAACAATACTGACTGTACAACACACCAGTGTCTACACGTCGAAATTTAACCTATGTATAGAGAGGGTGGCCAGCTATGTAGATAACCCAGTCATGTTTGCCACTAGGATACCATGGTATTTGGTCATTGCATGCCACCACGACAGGAGGCAGTGACGGAGAAGACCATCTGTACCCTGCCACGTTTCTAATATTGAAGTCACAACAGATATACAACCCCTAAACAAGCTGCCCATGGAAAAAACTAAAGACATCAAATAATGATACATGTCCTACATGTGCAAGCACCCGTGCTCTGTACATGAAAGGCGAAGGCTGACATCAAGTACTGTAGAGGAAAATATGATATTCTGGTCTGTAGGACCACAATTGTGCATGTGTCTAGCTGCTGGGAAGTGTGCATAGTTCTGCTGAGTAGTAATCATGAAGAGTCTAGCTACTTCAACATATGACATTGTCAGGGGCCTGATGCATGTGCACCGGGGGTTGAGTAAACTGGAGCACCATTAACCTGCCCCTTCATATGCAACGATGGGTTTGTGTTGCCACACCAACTCACACAGTGGTGATGATGAGTAGGCTGGCATCACTGCTATACAGTGGTATGCCATTGTATGTGACAGTCATAACAAACATGATGTCGACAAATGTGAGTGCCCAGTTGGAGGCATGCACACATATACCAGAAATTTCAGCACACATGTAACACTATAACAGCTCAGGCATGGTAATGTGTATGGATTCTGAACAAAAGGCAACCGAGCACAAAAATAAGGGCATAGGTATCATAAAATCAGTGATTGAAAGAAATTACTGTCACATGTGTTCTGACACACAGAAACATAGGGGGCACTGATGTGACTACACATGCATTTGTAAAATGCCAACTTGTGTCTATGCAGGAAGATAGTAATGTGAGTTTTCACATCCCATGAACACACCACTGTCATCATATGTTACGGAAATTACACAACACATGTCTTTACACACACACGGCATATACAAGCCTTCACTAACACGTGTACATAACATCTCCTGCAACTAAGATGCATCAGGAACCAAATGGCACACGTGTAGCAAAATCCAACAGTGAACACACAGGCACACGGAAATTGCCAGAAGTTACGTGATGTCAATGCAGTCTAAGTCCACTGAATACTCTGAGTACAAATTGTCATGGTTGTCACATACCTTACCATGTGTTGGACATAGGCCATCATATATATTGTGCTGTAGGTATGTGTACATTTGTGTCTCAGACATAACAATGTAGTCCACCCACAAATTAGTATTCATACACATAAGTACACACATAGCGCACATGTGCAAACATGTATGTGGACACAGTGTATCTACACATACACATATACACAAGGTATGAGTAATATCATGCAGCAGACTCATAAACAAACCTATAGGTTCAACATACCAATGTCACTGTAATCACTTTACCGGATAGTCACGCACATGTAGCCATTTCACATATACAACATTGTAGCACAGCCCAGGTGACACGTTAAGTGAATCAGGGTGCACTCAAGGCCTACAGTGCAAAAATGCAACTCCACACTGCAACATAAGTTAAATGACCCCTGGGCCCTGAGCAGCAATTACAAGTTCACATGCCTCTTAACTCACCAGGTGTGATATGGGGGCATATAAATGTATGAGATGGACCCCCATGTACTCAGCAGAAGTCGTGATGATCTGTTGCAACTCCTTCTGAGTACATCATTTACCTACACATAAATGGATGCAGTTGGACTCTACCTGCATCATGCTGTGCCTTAATTCTCATTAGGTGCACACATGGCAGGGGTAAGGAGTGCACGGAATGCCACAAGGACTTTCTAAATGCAATTGGTGCTGCACCTCTGTTGTTCTATCAGCCCCTCTGTGTCATTGACCAAGGCCATGTAAGGAGCTTGACCATGCACTGGGTCCAGACTACTAGCACTTTCCTGTTCAAGTTCATTGTGTATCACATACACCTTATATTATGTCTATTATCACACACATGTGCAGAGTCAGTCACACAGGTCTGCCGCTTCTCACTGACAGTTTGGGGTTGACCTGCATCTGCTCCATCACTGGCACATCACTCAGTAACCTGCACCAACAAATGCATCCTTGGATCACTGAATAAGGGTGTCTGTGTTGAGGCATATTTCTATGCCCATGTTCTTATCCCTCCCTGGACAAATAATTGTATGCCATGGCATCAGTAGCTGGCCACACACTATTTGCAATACATCCCTGCTTTCAATCAGTCAATGTGCAGATAGGTACAACTGTCTTCACATTAGTAAACTCCCATAGCATTTTTAATTGTGTGTGTGTGTTGTGATGGCACACTCATATGACTTACTTCACTGAAGGATGTACCACGGCATTCCTCAAAACCTTGGAATACCCACACAAACCCTGGGCAGTAGTTTGTCAGTTTGCTGTGACAATGAGGTAGATGTCTACAACATCTGAGGCCGGCTCAAATGCTATGGGTGTCACAATGGGACAGCCACTGCAATAACCATAGCATACCCCTCAGATGCAATATACAGTGTCAAGCAGCCCCATATGGTCATGGAGGTGTAGTGGTTACAGACACCTGCATGACAATGCTAAGTATAAATGGTGCAGTGAGAACCACCACAGGAATGTCAGGGACAGTGATTGTTTGTAGGTACATGGGTCTACATTATCTGAGAGTATGTGTGATTTACTGATAATATATGTTTGTCAGTTGTACTAATCTACCACTAGGTTGACTTGCTCACAAGTTTACTGTGAACAATGTCATCCATTAACTGATATGTACAAATTACACTAAGCAATGTTTTCCATTCATTTCTTGCAGGTGGGCCTGTGCCCTACACCGTAGGAGAGGTAGCCCTATTTGAAGGACCCAATGCATCCAGTAAGTGTCATCTTGTGCGTCCTGTGTGCTAATCCAGGATTTGGTGTGAGTCAGTCTGAGGTGTGGAATGCTATGAAAGATTGTTTTGCCTGACCAATGATATGATATCATTAGATAATGGATAGTGACAACATGTCTGTTGGAATGTTGTGCAATTAGAATGGCTTGCTTGTAGTTCAAGGGGCAGCGTGTGCTGGCTTGGAATTGTAGGAATTGTAATGGCTGGCCACTCATTTATTGATGTCTACCATGATAGGTCTCAAGGCAGCTGTTTATGTACATTGCATGCCTGTTGACAACCACTGTGTAACAGCACAATTGCCAGCACTGTGTGCCTCACATAGCTTACACTTACCGACAGGATGGTACAGATGTGGGTTATATCTGCAGAGGTCTCTAAGGGGCCTATGTAGGAGACACATACACCACAGGTGCATCCGTACCCTTCAGATAGAATGAGTCTGTAATACTGCAAGGAGCCATATTGTGCTGCATAACAGTCAATGGTATACACAATTAATAGAGAACTCAGCTCCAGCTGTTGTGGAAAAAGTCTATGATTCTTCCCACACCAGATCTCAGTAATTTTCACAACATTATCTGGCCACCATGATATTTGTGAATGATGTAAATCACATCACATATGCATATGATGTGTGTACCTGGTACTTTCATGATGTTGGACATGCATGTGCAAAAGATGTACAATGTTTCAGGATACTGTTGCAGCACCCAGTGAAGTGCCATGCTCACTGTGGGCCTAAAGGCACCCATACAGCCAATATGTATGTGTCGTTTAACACATTTAGCACTACATAGGCAGGGTAGGAGGCTTTGGTTCTATAATGTGTTGACAATTTCGATGTGCAGCTCAGGCTTTGGACAACTTTTAGCATCAGTTGTCCATGTGGGCACATCATGGGCAATGGTGTGCCCCCTTGTAACGTATGCTCACGCTAGGTCTTACACCAGGACACATTAATGTGGATTTACCAAACCTTAGAATAACAGGTGGGAAGTTACCAGACCCCTATCATATGGGCCACACCTTGCCTCCATGATGACTGGACACGCCTTGATTTTTCACCAGAGGTGTTGGGGTGATGGATTGCATGTACAGGGACACAGGAAATCCAGACTTGTTGGGGAACATGATCATCACAAGTTAGATGACACAAATGTTGATCATGGACAATGGCTCTGGGCCCTGTTGGTTAACAATGGATTGCTGTCATCCCAGTGACAGGTACATGATACTGTTGATGGTTAGTAGGAAATAGTCATAGATGAGGAGCAAGTCATTTTTGAGGAATGTGTGTTGGACTGTATGCATTATTTGCACTGTACAGTAAGGCCCTTCCTATGACATTGGCGGTAAGTCCCGCTTACCGCCATCCCTGCTGCTGCCAAAATACTGCCGCCGCAGTGGTTTACCACTACCTATATTATGACCCACACATAGCAATCCATCACTATACAGCCACACACACAAGTCCGCCAGCCCAAATGTCAGTGATAAACTGGCGGTATCCAAACCCACACCATTATGCCAACAGAACTACGCCCACCGCGATTCACCACGGCGGACATTCAACCCCAGTAAGCCATTGGCAGTACGTACCGCCGCGCTTAAAATACACACACACACTAACAAAACAACACTACATTGGACAATTCAAACTACACACACCTGACACATATACACACACCACACCCACACCACTATAAAACACACACACACACACACACTACCCAAAACCCTTTACGACTAAAACAAATTGACAACTGAGATAGAGACACATCAAGAGCACCCACAGAACCAGCGCCACAGACCGCCTTCACCCATACACCATCCACGCACCTTACAGCACACACCCCAACACATCACCCCACACACACCACACACACTACACCCATGGCACCACAAAGGCACCCCATGTTCTCAAATGAGAAGCTAAGAGTCATGGTGGAGGAAATCATCTGGGTAGAGTCACAGCTATTTGTATCACAGGTGCAGCAGACATCCATTGCTAAGAAGATGGAGCTATGGCGGAGAATCGTGGACAGGGTCAACGCCTTGGGACAGAACCCCAGAACAAGAGATGACATCAGGAAGAGGTGGAATGACCTACAGGGGAAGGTGCGTTCCGTGGTTGCAAGACACCAGATAGCTGTACAGAGGACTGGCGGTGGACCCCCACCTCCTCTCCCACAACTAACAACATGGGAGAAGCAAGTCTTTGCAATACTGCATCCTGAGGGCCTGGCAGGAGTAGCAGTAGGACCCGACTCTGGTAAGTCAAATCTCTATTACTATCACCCCCCTACCTGCATGCCATCACATACCACCCCCCTACCCTCACCCCCATCACCCCACCACCACAACCCACCCAACCCAATACCAAGCCCTGCATGCACCACCAATTCATTGACGTCACTCACAGCCCTGTATGGACACCCATCACTAAAGCATGCCCATTAGAGAGAATCAACTAGCCCACAAAATAACTACTCACACAAGGCTAAGCTGACAGGGCAATCACAACCATACAGGGCAACACACCCATGTACAAGATGTCACATGCAGAAACAATAACACTGCATTTACATCCCCACAGGTCCCCACCCAACGTCACCGGAGAGGAGGTGCCAGCAACATCTAGTCCCCCCACAGAAGAGG
Organism: Pleurodeles waltl; assembly: GCF_031143425.1. Lineage (NCBI taxonomy): Eukaryota > Metazoa > Chordata > Amphibia > Caudata > Salamandridae > Pleurodeles > Pleurodeles waltl. The sequence continues at coordinate 251,327,119 of NC_090443.1, forward strand.
CCCACAGTGATGATAGTACCTCTGGTCATCTGGATCTGGATGACCAACCTGACCCAGCAGGGATCTCCGGACAGTTGGTTACCCAGGCACAGTCCATACCACCACAGAGCCTCCCCCCTCAGGAAACACCACCATAGGACTCACCCAGCGGGCCCATACCTCTGTCCCCAGGACACATCAATCAGCACTGTGTCCACCACTATAAGGACCCCAGGCAACCCCACAAACACAGGATCATCGGGGACCTGGGGTCAGTGGTATTGGACACACGGTTCAGGGGACAGAGACACAGGACAACAGGGAAGCTGGGAGGACTGTTGTGTGACAGAGGGAGGACAGACCCAGGGAACTGACTCTCCACGAGGCACTCACCAACATCCAGGGGGCATACCACCATTTCCAGGAGACGATGGGCCAGATAATGTACAAGTTGCAGGAGACCCAGCGGCTGCAGGAGGGACAGTACCTGGGGATCAGGAAGGACTAGAAAGACATCCACACCACCCTGGTCACCATTGCGGGGTTGCTGGCAGACATGGCCAACACCATGAGGGAGGCAGTGGTACACTATCAGGCCCCTGACACTAGCTACACCGATGAACAGCCCTCCACCTCCGCTGCTGATAGTGGACAGGAGGCCCCACCACAGGAGCAACAGGTCACCAGCACCCCTCCCCCTGCAGAAGGAGTACCACCCCTTCCTATGCCCCCTTGGACAATACACCTGTGATACAACTAGACTGGACTCCATCCTGGACTTTCCTCCACCATCACCCCAGCCCATTGCACATACCCCTCTACTTATTAGCACTGAAATCAACATCCTTTGAAAAAATACAAGTATGAAGTATGTCAAATGATCTAATTATGTATTCATTTAAAAAGGATTAAACACTGCAATACATATGTACAGTAATGTATACATAGAATGTAGATGGTTGCAGTCAACACACCAGGTGCCAGAGTGGGGCACAGATATCTGAAAATAGAGATGCCAAAGGGTACAGTAAGTGGCCATAGAACTGGGAGAATCTGCCTGCCATGTACAATGTCAAATACAAAACTGTCAATGCAAAGTGAAGTTACAGTGTCTTACCTGTGTGTCACTGGAAGTACTGTCATATAATAGTTGTTCTGTTGACCTCATTCTCTGCCTCCTCATCTTCACAGTCCACAGGGTCAACTACTGCCACACGCCCATATCCAGCCTCATTATCCTGCAGAAAAGGCATCTGGTGTCTCAAGGCACGGTTGTGCAACATGCAGCATGCTACCCTTATCTGGCACACCTTCTTGGGTGAGTAGTACAGGGATCCACCTGTTAGATGGAGGTAACGAAACCTCGCCTTCAGGTGGCTGACTGTCCTCTCTATTATTCTCCTTGTTCACCCATGTGCCTCATTGTAACATTCCTCTGCACTTGTCCTGGGATTCCTCACAGGGGTCAGTAGTTATGAGAGTTTGGGGTAACCAGAGTCACCTGCAAATATCGAGGGACAACTGCTAGCCACACACTAACCCTTAGGGCCCACACGATACCAATACACCAACATCCACTGGGTGGGAACCAGGGCTCACCTATTAGCCACACCCGGTGCCTCTGGGGTTGAGCCATCACTTATGGGATGCTACTATTCCTCAGGATATAGGCATCATGCATAGAGCCAGGAAACCTTGCATTGACATGAGAGATGTACTGGTCCCCCAGGCACACTATCTGCACATTTATCGAGTAAAAGATCTTTCGATTTCTGAAGACCTGTTCATTTCTCCGGGAGGGGACAAATGCAATATATGTACCATCAATAGCCCCAATAATGCTGGGGATATGTCCCATTGCATAGAAGTCAGCTTTCACTGTGGCCAAATCCTCCACCTGGGGGAAAACAATGTAGCTGTACATGTGTTTAATCAGGGCAGACAACACTCTGGTCAGCACTATTGAGAACATTGGCTGAGACATTCCTGGCTGAGACATTCCTGCTGCCAAGCCCACTGTCACTTGGAAGGAGCCAGTTGCCAAGAAATGGAGCATAGATAGGACTTGCACAAGAGGGGGGATCCCAGTGGGCTGACGGATAGCAGATATCAGGTCAGGCTCCAATTGGGCACGCAGCTCTGTGATTGTGGCCCTGTCCAGTCTACAGGTGAGGATAATGTGCCTGTCCTCAATTGTTGCCAAGTTCCCCAGGGGTCTGTACATGAGGGATGTCTCCATCTTCTATTCATCCGCAGCGGTTGTAATCTAGGGGGCAAAACGGGGAGCAGCTGGTCAGTATACCACATTTCCAAACACTACCCTGCATTGAGTGTTGTGACTGTAACAGTATCTTGTTGGATAGGCCCAAATGTTGCCTATGTGTACTGTGATGCAGTGAGGTGCCATGGCCTGCCCCCCTCGAAATGGCATCTATCTGTCCTGTGTGGATGGACATGTGGAAATTAGGTAATGCCGCTGCCGTTGTGCGCCATTGCGGGAGGCGGTCCAGTACCGCCACACAACTCCTCATTGGTTGTCATTGGGACCTTTGGGTTACAGTGGCCCATGGTGATGTACGCCGGTGGTGACGGTACGCACCGCTGCGGACGTGACTACCATTTTCTATCTGTTCACTCACTTGCTACCTGACCTTCAACAGGAGAGGACCTACAATGCAAGTGCTGCTGTGACCTGTGTCTGGAACCGACCATGGCTCGTGTCACTGGGAAAGGGACACTGCTTCACTGCTGCGGAATTGGAGAGACTAGTGGCGAATGCTGTATGGGCCTCCAGACCAACAGGTGAGTATACTGTGAGCACGATGCAAGGGGCATGGATGCATTGAGTGCTGTGTGTGAGGGCCTCGTGTAGGAGGGGTTGGTGGAAGGGTTCTGGGCTGCGTGCTGCATGTATGGTGGGCAATGTCTGTGCGTAAGGGGATGTGAGGGCTATGGCAGGCCATGAGTGTAACAGGTTTGACGGTATGACTGATACCTTTTTCTATGTTTCTTTTACTACAGGTCAGCGGCCATCAGAAAAAGGGTATATGGCGTGCCATCACCAAGCATGTGCGGACCCTGGGGGTCTACGGCAGGTGGAGCACCCACTGTCGGAAACGGTGAGAGGACCTGAGACGCTGCGCAAGGAAGACGGCGGAGGCCCAGCTGGGGATGGTCCGCCAGCGTGGAAGGGGTGCCCGTCGAACCCTGACACCCCTGATGGCCTGCATACTGGCGGTGGCCTATCCAGAGCTAGATGGGCGCTTGAGGGCATCACAGCAGCCACAAGGGGGTGAGTACAGTTTCCCAAGATATTACCTGTGCATGGTGGGGTGGGTCTCCGGGTGGGGCTGTGGGCCTGTGGGTGCCCCTAGGCCAGGGCAGACATTGCAGGGTAGGTCCCATGTTGGGCAGGGGCTGATGAACACCACCTCCTACCAAGCTAGTAGGCATCCACTACTGGGCATGGGTCTGTGGGTGTCAGGTATGCTGCTATTGGCGTTAGATATTCCTGTCCATGGGCTGGTGACTAGCATTGTGACTGGTAGTGCTTTGCATGTGCGTAGAGCTGTTCCCTGTGTGTGTGTGTGTGTGTCGTGTACGCCAACAGTGGTGTTGTTGCTACCATTGACCAAGTGTATCCTTTGTCTCTTCCCCCCCTTTTTGTTTTGTCACCCTGTCCTTATGTACATTAGCATCGTCTGGCGGAGGAGCAGAGGCATCGGCGACGGAGGGAGCTGCATCCCACAGGGCCCAGGAGGCCAAATCCACCGACGGTGAGGGCACCAGTGAGACAGAGGGCGAGGGGAGCACCACGGCAGAGACAGGAGGGGACAGTTCTGAGAGTGATACCTCCTCCGATGGAAGCTCCCTGCTGATGGCAGACACCTCTGTTCCCACCCCAACTACAGACACAGCTGCCACCCCCAGTACCAGCACCGCCCTCCCAGCAGCCCCTCAGCAAGTTTCCCGTGCCCGCACTCCCAGGAGGGTGGGCATCTCCTTCGCCCCAGGCACCTCATGCCCTGCCCCAGTTAGCCCTGCTGCCCTGAGTGAGGAGGCGATTGACCTTCTGCGATCCATCTCTGTTGGGCAGTCAGCCATAGCGAATGCCATGCAGGGGCTGGCAGCCCATTTGCAACAAACTAATGTATTCCTGAAGGGCATTCACTCTGGCATGGCAGCCCAACAGAGATCCATCCAGGCTCTGGCTTCCTCCCTGAAGGCAGCCATTGTCCCTGTCTCTAGCCTCCCCCCTCCAACTTCCTCTACCCAGTCCCATTACCCTCAACCCCAACCTATCCCAAGCACACATGCAGGCTAGCATGCACCCAAGACAACACACAGGAGTGGCTCAGGCAAACACAAGCACCACACATCATCCCACAGGCACTCACACAAACACCATCCAGATGTAGACATACCAACATCCACTGCCTCAAATGTGTCCCCCTCCTCCTAGTCCATCACTCTCCTAGTAGCATCTCCACTCACACCTTTATGCACTACATCCTCATCCACTACCCCCATCACCATCACGCCTATCACTATACACCCCTCAGTGGCAGTCACCACCCCCACATCCATGCACACGTCCTCTGTGTCCTCTCCCACTGTGTCTGTGCCCCCTCCTCCCAAAGTACACAAACGCAAGCACTTAGACACCCAACAGCCATCCACCTCACAACAGCATCCAGCCCATGCACTTGCACCCAAACACAGCAGAGAGACACCTCCAACAACCACTCCCTATTCCTCCACTCCCAAACCTTCACCCTCTTCCCACCCCAGTGTCCCTAAGAAGCTTTTCTTCTTTGCCGTTGACGTCTTCCCTCCCCCTCACCCCCTCCGTCCTTCATGTCGGGTCAGGGTGGTCAGAACCCAGGCGAGAAGCTCAGCCACCCAGTCCACGGCCACAGTAGTGTCGCCAGCTACTGCAGGTGGAAGAGGCTCCATGGAACCAGCCATCAGCACTGACTGTGTGCCTGCACCAGCTGCCAAAGGCACCACCAGCTGCCCAGGAGAAGGGCAAGGAGGCACCACCAGCTGCCAAGGGGAAGGGCAAGGAGGCACCACCAGCTGCCAAGGGGAAGGGCAAGGAGGCACCACCAGCTGCCAAAGGGAAGGGCAAGGAGACACCACCAGCTGCCAGGGGAAGGGCAAGGAGGCACTACTAGATGCCAAGGGGATGGGCAAGGGGCCTGCACCTGCGGGCAGGAAGGACAGGAGACCTGGTGCTGGGACTGATTCTGAGCCCCCACCACGAACCATGGCAGTTCAGCTGTCTGAGGCTGCATGGGAAGGGCTGGACGCTCCCCCACCACTGGCATCCCCGACACCAGCACAGCCACCAGCACCACTGCCAACTGCCGCAGCCCCAGTGGGCAGCCGTCCGAGGCTGCAGGGGAAGGGCTGGAGCCTCCCCCACCACTTCCTGCACCACCAAAAGCACCACTGCCAGCAGCAGCAGCCCCAGTGTGCAGCCGTCCGAGGCTGCAGGGGAAGGGAGGGAGCCTCCCCCACCACTTCTTGCACCACCACTAGCACCACTGCCAGCTGCAGCAGCCCCCGTGTGCAGCCGTCTGAGGCTGCAGGGGAAGGGCTGGAGCCTCCCACCACCACTGGCATCCCCGTCACCAGCACCACTGCCAGCAGGAGCAGTAGCCCCAGTGGGCAGCCGTCTGAGGCTGTAGGGGAAGGGCTGGAGCCTCCCCCCACCACTGGCATCCCCGACACCAGCACCACTGCCAGCCACTAGCAGTAGCCCCTGTAGGTAGCCGTCTGAGGCTGCAGGGGAAGGGCTGGAGCCTCCCCCCCATCACTGCCTGCACCACTACCAGCACCACTTCCAGCAGCAGCAGCCCCAGTGGGCACTTGTCCGAGGCTACAGGGGATGGGCTGGAGCCTCCCCCCACCACTGGCATCCCCGACACCAGCATCGCCACTGCCACTACTGAGCATCCGTCACCGGCGGCAGGCAGTATGTAGTCCTGCCTCCATGGGCTGTAGTGTGTCCTGGACCCTGCAAATCCTGTAGGTGTGACACGCAGGTGAGAAACTGTGACCTTTCACTCCCCAAGTGCTGTATCACAGGGCACAAGGCCCCCTCCAGAACCAGTGGAAGAAGCCATCCACTCACACCCTCCTTGCCAGGATCAAGCACACTGGGCACAAGGCCCCCTCCAGAACCAGTGGAGAAGCCATCCACCCACGCCCTCCTTGCCAGGATGAAGCACACTGGACACAAGGCCCCCTCCAGAACCAGTGGAAGAAGCCATCCATTCACCCCCTCCTTGCCAGGATGAAGCACACTGGGTACAAGGCCCCCTCCAGAGCCAGTGGAGAAGCCATCCACTCATCCCTTCCTTGCAGGATGAAGCAACGGGAGACTGTGGCTTTACACTCCCCAGGACCAAGCAGTGGGCAAACCACCCACTTGAGAGACTGTGGACTTGCACTCCCCAGGACCAAGCAGTGGGCAAACCACCCACTAGAGAGACTGTGGCTTTGCACTCCCCAGGACATCTCACAGAGCATGTAGCCCCCTCCAGGACCAGTGGTGTTGTACCATCTTCCAGCTGAGGTGTCCCCCCTGTTCCCCGTCCCCTGAGGTGCCTGTGTATTTTCAACCTGATGCCCCTGCAGTGTTCTCTCCGTGTTGTTGCAGGAGTCATTTGGGGCCTTGGCCTATGTTATGTGGCCCTGTGGCCCATGGACATTGAGGACTGGTAGTGTCCCTCCATTTGTATATATGTATATTCTGTTTTGATTTTGAAGCATGATTTTCTAGTATTTTATCTTATTACACTCACTTCAATCAATTCATTTTGTCCTTGCATTATTCCTGACGGGTACGGGGTGTATATGTAATGTTACTTAATCTGTTTGTGTGTATGGTGTTGGGGTGGGGGTAGGGGTGTTGCATGTTGTGTGAGTGTGTCATTCTCTTTTTCTTCCCCCCTCCCTTGTGTGCTAGGCGGCAGTACTCACCGTGGTCGTCTTCGCCGGCGTTGCTGTTCATAATGCATGAGGAGGTATACAAGCATGGGGAAGATGTGCAACTCGGGCTCCATGACATTGTGGTTCTTCTTTGAGTGTCCAGAGGTGAGTCCTTTGCCTTCTGTGTACTGTGTCTCCTGTGCTTTTGATGTCGTTGGTACCACACGGAAAAGGTGGCGGATAGGCCTGTTGTAACACTGTGGGTGGTACATTGTCTTCTGCCTGGCTGTTGGTGGTTACTGCCACGGTTCTGGTTTCTGCCGCCGTGGCTGTCAGTGTGTTAAAGTGGTTGTCTGTGTGGCCGGTTTCCGCTGTGGTCATAATTCCATTGTTTCTTACCGCCGGCCTGTTGGCGGTATTACCCCCGCTTTATCACCGACAACCAAGGTTGTAATGAGGGCTTAAATGTCTGTACAACCTCCACCCAACTCTGATAATGACGCTTGCTTCTCCTCATAATTCAGCTGCCAACATGATGAAAGAACAGAGGCGAGCTTTCCACAAGAGGGCCGAACGTTACAGCCACATAATGGAGGTTGGGACCGTATACTGTCAAATGGGCAGGAGGTTCAGAAGTGAGAAAGCATCAGGGGAATGACATGCATTTGCACATGGTGGACTTCCACAGCAGCCACACGAGGACACTGGAGCAAAATCATCAGGGGTGCAGGGGGCCGCAGCTGGACCAGTGCCATCCATGTCATGTCAGCTGTACCAGTAACAACCAGTAACAACCCAGCTACCAGTTCAGTCACCTGCACAGTAGTCCCGAGCCAGTTTGAACAAGACATGAGAAGGGACATTGTCAAGATTTTAACCAGACTTAAAAAAATTGAGGAGGAATCAGCAGAGAACCGGAGGATGTTGCGATACATCAAGAAGAAGATTAAGAAAAGCAGGAAATGAACTTTTTTGCATCATACAATCTCCCAGTTCCTTCCCCTCTCTTTTACTGTTTTACATAGTTTTATGTTGAGTTTTAGATGTTTAGTTTTAGGTTAGTGTAGAATAGGCATAGGTTAGGTTAAGTATAGTGAGGGTTTTTTCAACATTTCTTTATTGTTGGGGGTTGGGTGGGGATCATGTTTGGGTATTTGTGTATACAAAATATAAAAACAATAAAATACAAATATTTTACGCCATAGGTTAGGTTAGTTCATGTGTAGTCATAGTTTATGTTGTCCTACTTGTATCTTGTCTCTTAAGTGGAGTGGGGGGGCAATGTTTAGAGTGTGGTGTTACACGTGTAAGATAAGTTTAGAATAGGTTAGATAGGTGTAGTTGTTAATTAGGTAGAGTTAGTATAGCTTAGTTTAGCATAGGGTAGCTTTTAGGTATTGTTTTAGTATATGGTTTTAAAATAAATCCTGTTCATCTTAACCTAATAATTTTGTAATGTGATTGAGTGTCTGGGGCTTTACATGAGTGCACTGGCCAAGTTGGGGGAATGGCCTAGGGCAGTGGTTCCCAACCTGTGGGCCGGGGACCCTTGGGGGTCCGTGAAGCCTCCTCAGGGGGTCCGCGACTGCTTAGAAAATGTAATATTATTAGGTTCCAACTATCAGTAATGACTCAGTGGGGGTCCCCGGGCTCCAGTATTGATAAAATGGGGGTCCACAGAAGTCAAAAGGTTGGGAACCACTGGCCTAGGGTATGCTTACTGTCTTGATTTTCCAGCTTTCCCATGTGCATCCCCTATGACCAAGGAGCTGTCAGAATGGCTGCTACATACTGTCTACTAGTGCATACATTTGCCATCCAGTGTTCCAGCCATTCACAATGTGTATGTATACTTTACCCTGGACAGGTTAATATGGTACTTCACCTGTCATTGGTGGGGTCCTGCAATTTCATTGTTGGCAAGTGTGGTACATTGGACAACAGGCAAATTTGGAACTTTATCATGCAACACTGACAGGTAGCCATCACTGATAAGGTTAGCTTTTCCTGTTCCACAGAAATACGTTGTAGTGGTACGCCCATCTGGGTAAATTACCATTGAGTTGGTTCAGAGCCATGCGTGCCATATATCCACTTCAAAGGCTATGGGTTTAAAATCATATAGTATACACAGTAAGCTGGTTGTAGCCGACAACACCATCTTTCAGATTTATCTTGTTCGGATCCTAGTGTGTGGCTTTGTGTCTGACAGTCATGCACTCATGTACTTATATTCTGTACAAATTGACATGGATTGACACCATGCTCTCTTTTAGCTGAGTATATGGATCACAGTAAACATAGAAATGCTACATGTCTACAAGGTGCTTTATTTACAGGTGCAATTGTAATTGTGATTTCTATACAATATCCATTTCACAGACCCCATGAGTGAACGTTAGCCATATGTAGCACAATCAGAGTCCAGGTTTGAGGGACATGTCATGAGACATGGTTAGGAGTAGTGTGCATTAATGAGGGGGTTTAAAAAAATAACAGTTGGTATGAAACAGACAATGACAGCACATAGCAGACAAATCAACAGCAGTTAGGAGAAGAGGGCACCCTTCCTGCTGTCCCAACACTGGCATGATCTTAAGCCCAGACCTAAGGAGAAACTGTCCATGTGGCACAGACTGATGCTACTGGGTGCTTTTCCTATTAAAAAATGTTATTCTTTCCACATCTTCAACCTCTGATCTGTGTGGTGCCTCCTGTGCCATGGCTGATGCTGTTGTAGAGCTAGAGGCGGCCACACACCTTTCAGGGGATAGAGATGTGGAGTCAATGGACTGGGCCGCTGCCATTTGTGGCAACACATAAGGCATCACTGCTGCAAGGAGGAACTGCTGATTTTTTAACACTACAACAACATCACAGTGGTAGGCAGCCATGTTTTCCCTGAGTGAGGCCACTTCCCGTTGTATGGACTCCAGGATATTCTGCATGCTGCTGGCAGTTTGGGAGGGCATTTGTTGTAGCCCCTGCTTCATGACAGCGGCTATGCCCGCCAGAGACTGCTGGAGTTCTTGTAGTGGGAGTGGGTGCCTCTGATGGCAGCTTGATTTGGACTGAGGCACGTCCACACTCCCTCTAGGCTGCCTGCCATGGTCTCCATTCTCACCCAAACCTCCTTGGTCAGCTCCCACTGGACTCTGAAAGCTGATCTCTTGTTCCTCGGAGTCCAGGGCTGTGTGAGTACTGGCTGGTGGGGGGTGTTGTGGCTGGGTGGTTCATGTGGAGACCCTGCAACAATGTGTGTACTCCCTGAGACTGGAGGTGGTATATGGAATGATTCTAGGACATCCTGGTGAGTCTGTTCATTGACGGTTGGCAGCTTGTCATCCATGCCATCAGAAAAATCCAGGACAGGGAGGTTGGTAGGAGGTAAGCCATCATCCTCTGCAGTGAGATAGTGTTAAATTAATATTCAATTGCATTAGCTGTTGACATCGTACATCATGTATTTGCCACTGGATGTCAATGACCCAAAGTTATGGTTGTACTTATGTGTAGCATTGTGTATCATACATTGTTCAAGCTCATTAGTAATGGAAAATGACGGAGCGCAACGCTGCGCTAAAAGTGGCAACACCCCACTATGTCGTTTTCACAATGCAGGGATGCCCCGTATTTATTTGTATACTCTGCACCCCTGTGTTGTTCCCTGCGCTGGTGCTAAATTGAACTGCCTAGCGCCAACGCCAAGAAGTCTGCATTGAAAGGTTTGATTGTTTATGTGTGGGAAGGCGTCCCTGACTCATGGCGATTTAGCGCTTCTGTCTGTGGTGCAGAATGCAGCACACACAGTAGTGCAAAATTGTAATTTAGAAATGATATTTTAGTTGCAGGAAGGGACATCTTCCCGCCCATTGACAATCATGTCTGGCATTTTGCTCCTTCTATGTGTGCTGCAGAATTCAGCACACATAGAAAAAGAAGCAAACAAGGGTTTACCTCCTCTTTGCACCTTGCTAACACCACCCATGGGGTGGTGTTAGATTTTGGCGCTGCCTCAGGTTTACTCAGGCAGCATTAAATACAATGGGTATTGCTGTGGTGTCACCCACAGCATCACCCATTGCACGCCCCTTCCACGCAATGGGCTGCGTGTGAAGGGGCAGTATTTACAGGGTGGAGTTAAGCCTTAAGCCACAAAAGTGGCTTTACACCACCTTGTAAATATGGCACAGGGCATTGCGCCACCGGAGCATCACAAAATGTGATGCTCCGGTGGCACTCATAAATATGCCTTAGGTATTTTGGGGCATATGTAGGTGGCCCAAGTGCCACCTGAGTGTAACTTTTGGTGAGGCTCAGGTGGCACAATGCCCTGCCCCATATGTACTTGGTGGCATGAAGCCAATTTTGTGCCTTGATGACACCTTGTATATATGGCCCCTTCACACCCACCACTTTGCGTGGAAGGTTTGTGCAATGGGTGTTGCTGTGGGCTTACCAATGCAACACCTATTGCATTTTGACACTGCCTCGGAATTTGAACTATTTGTATACCAGATGCTGGGCCAATATCTGACACTAGCCCGGGGGGTGGTGGGAAGCATGCCAAAATCTAGGTGTACTGCTTGCATTTCAACTGGATGTCTTGCTTTTAATTTTGTGCTGCATTCTGCTGCAGAGTAAGAGCAAATTGCAATTTTCGGCCCTGATTTATACATTTTGATGCTAAACTGCGCTAACGCATTTTAGCGTCAAAAAGTACACCGCCGGATAGCGCGAACCCAAGACGCCGGCCAGGCATCATATTTATGGGATGACATTAGCTGGCAGTAAAGCCCAATTAGCTTCAAAATACTTGACGCTAACCGGGTGGGGGAGGCGTAGTGAAAACTAGAGGTTGTGCATCAAAGAATGGTGCTAGTCTGGTTAGAGTAAAAAAAAATTACTCTAATCTGATTAGCATCATATTTCGGTGCATAACCCCCATGGACATGACTCCTGTCTAAGTAAAGACAGGAGTCATGCCCCCTAGCCCCCTAGCCCAATGGCCATGCCCAGGGGAAAAATAAAATAACATACTCACCTCTACTTACCTCTAATTACCCATCCTTAGGTGTCATCCTGGTGTGGGTGGGGGTGTCCCTGCGGGCCGGGGAAGGGCACTTGTGGGCTCTTTCCATGGTCTCTGAGAATGGAAATAGGCCCACAGGTCCCTTTAACTCCTGCACATAACCAGGTGTTAAATAATGGCAATAAGCACGCTTAGCACCATTATTTAAGGCCCCCACACCATGTGCATGATTTTAGCATGAGGAAGAAATATGGCGCAAGTGCCATAATGTCGTTTTCTGCACGGGAATGCCTACCTTGCATCTCATTGATGCAAGGTAGGTTTCCACATCCAGAAAATGACGTTAACTCCATAAATTTGGCGCTAGACATGTCTAGTGCCAAAGTATTAATATAGAGATATGTTTGTGCTGAATTAGCATAAACAAAATGATGCTAATTCGGCACAAAGCAAGTATAAATATGCCCCTAAGTTTGTTGTTGTGCAGGGCAGTGTTCCTTCCTGCACATAAACAGTCTCTCCCTCAGTGCAGCCATCCTTGCACTATGGTGCAAGGGTGGTTGCATTAGCACACAACATCTGAATTTCCACTTGCGCAGGGAGGTACACAGGGGTGCCCCATATCCTTATGTATGTGGCGCATCCCTGCTTTTTAAAAATTACGGTGTGTGATGCTGCCTAATTTGGCACAGCAACATGCACCATCTATTTCTGCTTGATCTAGCCCTCTAACTTGTCAAATGATCAGATTGCAGCCACTTGTTCAGCTGCACACATGATGTCCGCATACGTGCACAATGTGTTGTATACGACTTATTTTGTGCCCATTCCCATAAGACGCATATGGTTGTGTGTGAGTTGTTGTGGATTCACCCTGCATGGGTTATGTTCCACAGGTTGCAAGCTTTAGGGCAGACTTTTTCTCATTTGGCATGGCTCATGGCAGCTGGAATATGTGTTGCAGTACATACGCAGTGATTTCCCATATTTACTCGAATACAGTACAGCCCTGCAGTTCCCCCTGTGACTGTACAGATTAGTGCTCCCTGCACCAACACAAGCATTGGTGTAACATGATGATGTTATGCCTGCCTTGAAGCGATAATTTGTTTATGTGCAGGGAGGTGTCCCTTCATGCACATGCACAAGCTATTTTTGCGGAGATGGCATTTCAATGTGTGCTGCATGATGCAGCACACATGGGTAAAGGAAATGCAACATTGAAGAAGGGAAGAATTTTGAACAGAGACACCACTCTGACTCCACCCCTGGGGTGGTATTGAGTTCCATCCTAGTGTTCACAATTAGGTTCACATATTTCATTTAGTTGTATGCCCCTTGTAAAGTGGTATACTATATACCCAGGGCCTGTAAATTAAATGCTGCTAGTGGGCCTGCAGAACTGATTATACCACCCACGTAAGTAGCCCTTTAAACATGTCTCAGGCCTGCCACTGTAGAGCATGTATGCGCAGTTGCACTGTCACTTTGACTTGGGAATTAAAGCCCTTGTCAAGCCTAAAACTTCCCTTTAGTTACATATAAAACACCCCTGAGGGAGGTCCTTGGTAGCCCATAGGGCAAGATGCCATGTGACTAAAGGATAACACATGTCCTGGCAGTGAAAAACTCCCACAGTTGTTTTTTTACTACTGTGAGGCCTTCTCCTCTCATATGCCAGCACTGGGAATTCCTTCACATACGTTTAAGCTGCAATTCCTGATTGGAAAATAGTGGAAAGGAGTAGCAGCATGTTTCATATCATTGGAATGGCAACGATAATTCCTCTTTACTGGTAAAGTTGGATTTAACATTATTATTTTAGAAATGGCACTTTGAGAAAGTGGGCAATTCTCTTACAGCTCTATGGGCCTGCAGTCTGTCTCGAAAACACATCTGGGATGAGTGACAGCTACACTTTGTGCATTCCCTTTAGCCACAAACAGGAAGGTTAAGTGTGTTTGAGCACTCATCTGCATTCATCTGCATTATGATGGCTTTTCCTGGGCGGGAAGGGTATAAGGGAGCTGACACTTATTCCTAAATAGGGAGTGCCTGTCCGCACACACCCCCTACTGATAATCTGGAGCCAGGGCTGAGGAAGAAAGAAACTCTGTGCATTTTAAAGACCCATCCTTGAAGTCATCCCCACTTCAAATACACATTTTGGTACAAGAACTGGGTCTCCTACCCTACCGAATCAATACACTTCTGGACCTGTGATGAGCTCTGCTAGGGGTAAGGACTGCTGTGCTACAAGGAGTGCCACTCAGCTGGACTGAGTTCCAAGAAGGACTGCTCTCTGCTTTGATGAGTTACCCAGCAGGCTGCTGATCTCTGGGCTGCTGAGGAAGGACTGGACACCTCTCATCTGAACCCAGAGTGACTCCACTGGGTTGTTGGCTTGCCCCTTGTTCTCCTACAGTCTCTGGGACATAAACGACTGCCTGCAACCTAGAACCAGCACCTGGACTCTTTCCTTTCTACTGTGAGTCCTGCTCTGCCAAGTGGTGTCAATCCAGTTCTGGGCCGCTGAAAGTGAGTATCTGTGCTGCAACTCTAGAAAAACATCACATTGATGACATTGTGCTGATCAGAACCAGCACATTTAACTCCATACCTATGCATTGCTTCTGTTGCCTGAGCCACGGACACTGCATAACAGATTGCTCGATGCATCTTTGATGTGGCGGATTGGCGATGACGATTCGCTCCGGCTCAGAGGTATGATGATGATTCAACGTCTCAATGCCAACCCTACCTGATCTGTGATGTAACCTCCTTACTGCACAGCTCCAACCCGACACAATGCCTACATCTCCTTGATCAACTGAGATGCATCTCCTCCTCTGCTCCATGCATCGAGTCCTCGATGTCGACGATTCTTCCATCTCAGGTTCTTTCTCAGCTGACCCTGCATGGATTCTGTAGCTAGCTTGCCCTTGATCAGCCGGCCTGAACTTTGGATTTACCGTGGTCTAGCACAACCTCAAGTAACCTTCTAACACTATTGACTTCTAAGAAGTATTTTTGGTTTATAATTAAAAAATGTATATCTCAAATTCTACTGATTGAATTTGTTGTGGTTTTGGTCTCAGTTTACTCATAAAAATGTAATCTTATTTTTTCTAAATCTGTGTGAAGTACTTTTGTGGTATTTTCTTTGTGTTATTGTGTGTGGTGTACAAATACTTTACACATTGCCTCTTCAGATAAGCCTGACTACCCTGTGCTAAGCTACCAGAGGGTGAGCTCAGGTTATCTACAAGTGTGTATCTAACTTACCCTGACTAGAGTGATGGTTCCTACTTGTACAGGGTGCATACTCTGACAACCAGAAACCCAAATTTTAACACTTTCCACCTAGAGGCCAGACACATATTCAAACTACCAAAGAGACATAAGCAAAAGGAAACAGTGCTGCTGAACAGTTGGGGAGATGACAGCAACAGGGGGAGGAACCTAAGTAATATCCTGGTCCCACTGGAAATAACTGAGCACCAGCTGATGGTTAGAGCTACCTGTGTCTTGATGACGAAGATGACAGCTGAGGAGTAGTACTGACAAGGAGAGTGCAGCTGATGGTGAGATCAGCTAACCTCCACAAGTGATCACTCATCAACGACATAGAGAGAATAGCACAGTTAGGCTGTAGAATATTCTCTGCAGGTTAACTAAAGAAGACAGAGGTGGAGAAAATGATGGTTTGACATTAGTATGTCTGTGGTACATCTTGCCGGAATTAATGCAACTTGAAAGCATAGCCATTAGACAAATTATGCTTTCATGCATAAGGAGGAAGCTGGCAGGATACCAATTTCATTTGAACATTCCCAGTGTATGCCAGAGTTTACTGCTTGATAATACCACAGAGGAAAATATGCTGCAAATTAGGATAATGCACTGCATATCATTTAATTTGCTGCATGTATACCGGTGTTGTTTCTTATGTGAGTGCTCTGCTCCAGGAGAAAACCACTCCATAACTGTGACATGTGAAGGGTGAAATCATTGTCAGAGTTCCCTGCAATTATCATCTTAGGGCCATCTTAGGGCTAAATTTACAACGTCTGTCGCCACTTTTCAGAAGCTCATGCCATTTTTAGTACTGCCACCTAACCCTGCGCAGTTTAACAAAAATAATATGCAGCATAGGCGTTTCCTAGTAAAAAAATGATGCTAGCCACTTAATGCCATATTTACAAGCCTGCCAAACACTTGAGCACGCATCGGAAAACCTACGCAAATGCCTGATAGCTCCAAAATCATACCGCCTGGTCGGACCAGGCGGTAAAATGGTGTAAAGGCACAGGTATGTAATGGAAAACACACATTAAGCACTCTGACAAATACTGTGGCAACATGGACTGTTACTGCTGCAGCTGGGCACACAGAGAAGAGGACAGCTATGATGCCAAGCACTGCCACCATCACCGCAGCAGCCTCCGTCAGCACTACACCAATCACAAAGGCATCGCAGGAGGAGACAGCACATCTATAGACTACGCACATCCATCCGTGGCCAAAGAGAGGAGACTGTCATCAGGTACTACCAGCTGAAGCCTGAGTCCATTGTGGAGCTGCTACATGACATCGCGCCAACAATTACACTCAGCATGCATAGGTCAACCATCATACCACCCATGACCAAGCTCCTGACTGTGCTACACATGCTGGCCTCTGACTCTTTCCAGTCAACTGTGGCAGAAGTGGGTGGATTATCCCAGCCCTCCCTGCCAGCCTTACTGCCTAATGTCTTGGATGCCATCATCTGCAGAAGACCAAACAAGAATTTTATGCAGTTGAGGGTTTCCCACATGTTCTGGGTGCCATGGACTGCATGCATGTGCTACTTGCCCCTCCTGCAGAAACCGAATACCTATACAGGAACAAGGAGTACATGCATTCCATCAACGTGCAGAACATTCTGGACCATCATGGACTATTCAGCAATGTGTTGGCCAAGTATCCTGGATTGGTGCATGATGCTTTGTATTGTAACTATATTTATATAGCACTTAGGGCAGTATTTATACTTTTTGATGCAAAACTGCACTGACGCAGTTTTGCATCAAAACGTTTAGCACCGGCTTGCGCCATTCCTGAGCACCAGCTGGATGCTATATTTATGGAATGGCGCAAGCTGGTGCAAAGGGTGGGCTAGCGTAAAAAAAAATGGCATTGACCGGGTGGGGGTGGCAGTATGGAGAAGGGGGTTTTGCACCAAAAAATGACGTTAGGCTGGTTAGAGGCACAAAAAAGCCTCTAACCAGCCTAGCATTATTTTCTGACGCAAAACCATCCATACCACATGACTCCTGTCTTAGAAAAGACAAGAGGCATGCCCACCACCCCAATGGCCAGCACAGTGTCCCCTGGGCATGGCTATTGCACCCTGTGCCCTGCAGAGGGCCCTAGGATGGGCCCCCAATGGCACTTTAATTTAACAAAAAATACTTACCTCCACTTACCCTACTTACCTGGGATGGCGTCTCCCATTTTCCATTGTCCCCCTGGTGTGAGTGGGGGTGTTCCTGGGGCTTGAGGAGGGCCCCTGTGGACCCATTCAATGGTGTTTAACCATGGAAATGGGTCCACAGGTCCCCTAACGCCTGGTTTGACCCACCTGTGTCATTGTAGCAGGGGGGATAAATATGGGCTATGGGATTAGCACCATTTTTTAGATGGGAACGCTTACCTTGCATCTCATTGACACAAGGTAGGTTCACACATCAAAAAAATGGTGCAAACTGCAATATTTTGATGTTAGACAGGTCTAAAGTCAAAATATAAATATAAATATGGAGTTAGTTTTGTGCCGAATTTGCATAAAACAAATGATACAAATTCAGCGCAAAGGAAGAATAAATATGCCCCTAACTACCCCTGGTGAAGAATTGAAGCACTTTTCGGTGAGTAGCATGCTACTCCGAGACCCAAAAGGATTAGTGGTGGATTAGTACAGGAAAATATTAGTTAATTTGAGCAGTGAACATGTGAGTCTGTTAGATGAATTGAATAGAATAATGGAAGGATAGAAGAGGGAAGACTCCACAAGGTATTAATTGTGATCATCATAGTAGTAAGATGAGGTTTGGGATGTGTAGAGGAGAGATGGAGGTAGGGATGCCTGTAGAAAGGGATTAGGGAGATTATAGTAGTAAAATGAGGTTTGGGATGAGTCAAAGGTTAGATTAATCCTGGGTTAGATGGCATCAACCTGTGGAGAGAGTGGGTGGGAGGGTTTGGCCCCATGACACAGGAGCCCGCACATTCACCTAGTCAGTATTGTTGTTGTAAGACTGAATAAAATAGTTGATCATCATGTGGCCTAAGGATACACTTGACACCGCAACATTAAGGCAGGTGTGTAAAATTAGATCCAGAGATTATAGGAAGCAAACAACAAAGGTTGATGTGCCTAAGACCTAAAAGTGGGTCAGCCACATGAAACTAAAATCAGATATTGCACAGATCCAAAAAGGCCAATGATGGCACCCTCCGGTTTTCTTGGAGCTTACATGCCACATTGTCGAATGTAAAAAAAGAAAAGCAGTTTATTGAAACACTAGATAAAAGGGAGGCACACCTTCACAGTCAGAAACTGACTTATGCACGCATGGTTAAAAATTTGCAGTTCATGTTTAAATGTGGGCGCTTTAATGAATATCTTTAAGGTTACTTTAGGACATTACATTTGGTGAAAGTTCAGATTTGCAGTCAGTTTCATGTCTGCCCAGACGGATTAAGGAAACACCTCACAGGATACTTGGAAAGGAAAATGTTACTGGAAGGTAGTTTTCATCACAGTAGTCTTCAGTGACTAGCTCTGGCAAAGTGCTCGAGTGATATTCACTATTGAGTGAGGAACCCATGACATAGAATCACGTGAACAAATTTTGTAGACACCATACATACCAATGCGCAAGCTGAGCTGCTAAGCTGGACATTGCCCAGCCATTCCATAGAAGACAGAATTAGGCCCTCACTATGACCCTGGCGGACGTGGGAGAAGTGGCGGTAATACCGCCAACAGGTCGGCAGAAAAAAAATGGAATTATGACCATGGCGGTTACCGCCATGGTCATCCGCCACTTCTCCACTCCGACTGCCAGGGCGGTGATGACCGCTGGGCTGGAGACTTCGGTCTCCAGTCCGGCGCCCGGCACCAGACCGCCGGCGGTATCATGACCCTGTATACCTCCATGGATTTCATGTGGTTTGGAACCGCCATGAAATCCATGGCGTTAGGCACTATCAGTGCCAGGGAATTCATTCCCTGGCACTGATAGGGCTCTCCCCCGCCCCCCCCTGCCCCACCCCGAGTCCTCCCCCCACACCCCTGACCCCCCTACCACCCCCAAAGGTGGTAGTACCCCACTCCCCATACCCCACTACATCGACACACACCCCCTTCACGCACACAGACACCACCACCACACATACCCACACACATACTAACAAACATTCCAGCAGACACGCACAGTCATACACGCACACATACATACAGACACACACGCACACATACTCACAGTCAAACATACAGACACGCACAAATTTTCAAACACACAACACCCCCGCATGCATACACGCACTCACACACCCCCTCTACACACTCACACCCCCATGCACGCACACACCACACAACACCCACCTCCCCTAACAGACGATCACCTTACCTGTTCCGGTGATCCTCCGGGAGGGAACGGGATCCATGCGGGCTGCCCCGCTGCCAGCACCCCATCACCAGAACACCGCCACACCGAATTAAGGGATGTGATTCGGGTGGCGGTGTTCTGATGACGGGGCGGTGGAGGTGGAGCAGCCTCCACTTCCCCGCCGACCGCCAGTATGGCTGCTGGCGGCTCTCCGTCTGAAAAAGGATGGAGGGCTGCCAGCAGTCAAAATACACTGCACGGAAAACTGCCTGCACTGGCGGTCTTCAGCACGGCGGTACCTCGGCGGTCTGTCAAAAAGACTGCCGAGCTCGTAATGAGGGCCATAGTGTCACATTATGTGTAAAATCTAGGATCCCCACATCTTCCGGCATTCCACCATCAACCACAATTAACACTGGTCCAGCCCCAACTGCTAGGCCAGGTCCTCCCTGGACAGGAAACAAGCATCCTGGGACCGGTTTCAGGGTATCACCTGGACTGTTCCCATGAGGAACAGGGTCAAGACTGATTTGCATATGGCTGGGTCCAAACTGGGGTGGCATGGTGATCTAAAGAACAATGGATTAAACCCAGATCTGTGACTGGGGGTGAGTGTTTGCATTGTTCAGCACTCCGTCCATCATCCTTTTGTGTTGCTAAAGAGCCCTAAGTGGGAAGGGTATGCCCAGCCGTGGGTCCCTTGCTCACTGTGCCACTGGATTCAAGCTATCCTGGCTAATGAAGGGTGAATCTGGTCCCAAGATGCTTGTTTCTAGTCCAGTGAGGACTTGGCTTGGCAGTTCGGGCTGGACTGTACCCATGAGGATAAGGGTCAAGACTGATTTACATATGGTTGGGTCCAAACTGGGATAGCATGGTGAGCAAAAGAACAACGGATTAAACCCAGATCTGTGTCTGGGGGTGAGTGTTTGCATTGTTCAGTACTCCGTCCATCTGTGCTGCTAAAGTTGCCCTAAGTGGGAAGGGTATGCCCAGAAGTGGGTCCCTTGCTCACTGTGTCACTGGATTCAAGCTAGCCTGGCTGATGAAGGGTGAAACCCTGAAACCGGTCCCAGGATGCTTGTTTCTGGTCCAGTGAGGACCTGGCTTGGCAGTTTGGGCTGGACTGTTCCCATGCTGAACAGGGTCAAGACTGATTTGCACATGGCTGGGTCCAAACTGGGGTGGCATGGTGAGCAAAAGAACGATGGATTAAACCCAGCTCTGTGACTTGGGGTGAGTGTTTGCGTGGTTCAGCACTCCGTCCGTCGTCCTTTTGTGTTGCTAAAGTTGCGCCTAAGTGGGAAGGGTATGCCCAGACGTGGGTCCCTTGCTCACTGTGCCACTGGATTCAAGCTAGCCTGGCTGATGAAGGGTAAAACCCTGAAACCGGTTCCAGGATGCTTGTTTGACTTGGCTTGGCTTTTCGGGCTGGACTGCTCCCATGAGGAATGGGGTCAAGACTGATTTACATATGGCTGGGTCCAAACTGGGTTGGCATGGTGAGCAAAAGAACGATGGATTAAACCCAGATCTGTGACTGGGGGTGAGTGTTTGCATTGTTCAGCACTCCGTCCATCGTCCTTTTGTGTTTCTAAAGTTGCCCTAAGTGGGAAGGGTATGCCCAGACGTGGGTCCCTTGCTCACTGTGCCACTGGATTCAAGCTAGCCTGGCTGATGAAGGGTGAAACCCTGAAACCGGTCCCAGGATGCTTGTTTTCGGTCCAGTGAGGACCTGGCTTGGCAGTTTGGGCTGGACTGTTCCCATGAGGAACAGGGTCAAGAATGAT
Source organism: Pleurodeles waltl (assembly GCF_031143425.1). Taxonomy (NCBI): domain Eukaryota; kingdom Metazoa; phylum Chordata; class Amphibia; order Caudata; family Salamandridae; genus Pleurodeles; species Pleurodeles waltl. The sequence goes on from NC_090443.1 coordinate 251,348,517, forward strand.
TTGCATATGGCTGGGTCCAAACTGGGGTGGCATGGTGAGTAAAAGAATGGTGGATTAAACCCAGATCTGTGACTGGGGCTGAGTGTTTGCATTGTTCAGCACTCCATCCATCATCCTTTTGTGTTGCTAAAGCAGTGGCAAAGTGCCCAGAGTAACAAAAACAGCAACATCAGAGTCCAGCACACATCAAAAACCTGGGAAATAGAGACAAAAAGTTCAGGGAGACCACGCCAAGGATGAAAAATCCAACAGCACTCTTGATGGTTTATTCATGAACTTAAGTCTTTTCATGTTTGCTGCCACCTCCTTCTCCAAACTGTCCAACCTTTTCAGGACCAGTGCCACATCTCTCTGTAGATCTTGGATCAGTCACTGGTCGATGCCAGCAGGTGGTGTGGGCTGTGATACAGACATGGACGGTGTTGCATCTGGGGATGTGGTGGTGGTGGCAGCTGTGCCCCCTTACACAGCTGTGGAGCTTGGTCTTCTCTGTGTGGCCAGTGGCAGTGTGGGACCCCCTTGTGTGAATGCCCGCCATCCCTCCGTGGCTCTCTCCCTGCAATAGCAGCGTGCCATCCTTCAGAACTCAGATTCCACTGCCAGGATGTGTCTATAGCGGACTGCCCTCTTCCAGAATGCCTGCAGTTCCTCATTGTTCATGTTGGCAGGTGTTAAATTGTGACAGGCAACCATCAGTGTCAGCATTGTGTGGAGTATGTATAGATTATTACCTTACACTCTACATCTAAGTGCACATGCACTCCAACTCACATTCCAGAAAAGACAATGGCCCTGATAAATGCAACGACAATGCTGCCTTAGCATCATTTCATTGACACCAAAGTGACGCACAACAAGATTAGGAAACAAACCAAATTAGGTGTACATTGATTTTGTGCCATGTGTAATAATGCAAAGGCATACCAACACATAGATCAGGGCCAATATTCCTCATCATCTGTGTCAATTTTCACCAAACACATCACCAGTAACTTGAATATGTTATTGGCAGTATGGGATGCAGTTGGTAACCATAAGGGGTCAGTGTTGATAGGTACACATGCAAGCCTGATCAATATGACTGTCACCTACACTGTGAGCATGACATCTACCCACAGATTTGTTGTTCCTATCCCCCTGTGCCCAAGGGGGAATGGCCATGCAATCCATCCTCTCAACTGTCCTTGTCATCCACCAAGGCATGCCCACTCATACAAGGAGTCAGGGAGTGGACCAGATGTTAGGAGGGCTGCCAACTAGGAAGCTGGTATCCATAGGTCTATCACATCTCCATTCATGTGTCCAGGTGTAGACACCCATCAACACCTTTAAATGGGACACAATGTCACCATCCAGCCTACTTTGATATCTGATCATTTGGCAGCTTATCACATCTGGCATTGTGTGCAACACACATGACTCACTCACACCAAACCCTGTATTACTTTTCAGGACACACATTATCACACTTACTGGATACATCTGGGTCCTCAAACTTGCCACTTCGCAGATGGTGTGGGGGCAGGTCCAGCTGTAAGATATGGATGAAAAACCATGCTTAGTGTCATGTCACTGTCACTACTAGTGGACAACATATTGCAGTGTGTACTATTTTAGAGGAATGAGCAAGTTATCCAGGTGTTAAACAGTGCAACAGACACACCACCTCAAACTCACGATGACACTGACACTCAGGTGAGTGGGAACCACACATCTACACACTTACACTGGGCCTGAGACTAATGTAGTACTACACCCTGCAATAACCATATGTGGCTAATCTATAGTAGATGGAACTCCAAGTTATGTGGGGGAGTTGGGTGACAAGTACATGAACACTACCCTGGTGCTTTGCAAGACAATTCACTCAGGTATTCAGGATTGTCCTGCAAAGGCACCCAGATGCACTTTGTGATAGACGTGCAGTTCAATAATTAGTCTGCAATGATCATGTGTTGATGAATCTATGACTGATGTGACAAAGTTGTCTGATGTATCAAATGCCCCACTTACATTGCCCCCTAAGGCGAGTAAGCCCCTTTTGCTAACATGATGGCAGGGATTATGTGTGTAAAATTGTTACAACGTTGTGCTATGCATGCAGTGTCCTACTTTGTTGACACAATCCAGTTAAATATGGTAGGCAGGCGGTGCCTTGGCGTTTCATACATGACACTATGCCGGGACACAGCTGTTGTCATGGCCCCTGAAATGTGTGACTTAGTGATGGTTGTGACCGATTCACCAGATATCTTACCTGCATTGGTATAATGGTAGGACATGTGAACTCCATGTCTAGACTGGAGCAGTTACACTTGATTCTGGTTGCATGCAGCCTGTCCACAAGCATTGCATGCAGCACTCCAACACATTTGCTACTGTCATTCAAGAGTGCTGAACAGTAAATAGCATGCCAATGGGAGACTCACCAACAGAGCCACTGATCACCACACCAAGATGATCAAACAGATCTTGCTCCCTGGCCACCAGATCTGCCCAGTGATGCTTCAGCTTGTGATCATTCCTGGTGCTCCGAAATACCCTCTTCAAGTGGTGGAGCACCTTGCCCTACCACAGCCGCCTTGCCTTTGTCCGGTAACCTTGAATTACCAGGCCCCCATCTCCAACATCAACGGCAGGCAGTGGACTTCCAGCCACACAAAACCACCCAACTCCTCCTCTCCCATCCTAGTCAATCTCCCCCTACCAGACATATTAACCAAGTACAGGTTGGCCAAAAGTATTAAAGTGATAAAATAAAAAGAACATAAAGGAAACTTAAGGCCCAATAGCTAAACCCAACTAACCCAACTTATCAAGTATAATTATACACAAAAACACACCTATTTATAGACACTGGGACAAAGTAAAGACAAAAATAGAAAAAAACACGACAGGAGGGTCACCACAAGATACATGTGTCTATCTTTGGTGCATACTGTGATTAACCCACTCAGCCTACATTCCACCCAGATTATGTTTTGTCCACATGTGTTTGATTAAACTTATTGCATTTAGCATTGGTTCTTGTTTCTGTGTGGTGGACCTGCAGCCCTAGCTGCATATCTTCACATCCATTCTGATGTGCATTCCACAAATGTGTCCGTGCAAAATGTAGGGTCATGTGTACCTTGTGTCAGGATTGGGCCCCATGGCATTGGCAGGATTGATTACCATGGATGTACTGCTCAGGCCCAAATTCTTCCATTGCTTGTCATACCTTGGCTAATCATGATGATCATTGTTACCAATTATGTCCCCCCTTGTCAAACATGCTCCATTCAGCCATTGCAACTCTCGCACTGAGTTGTGACAGAGATCTGTTCCAACATCACTGTCTTTCTAAATTTTGACATCCACTGCCTCATGTGTGGGCTCCTTGTTTACATCCTATTTGGACTTGTTGTAGTAGTGTGTGATGAGCTATTGATGAACAAGATGCCAACATGAATGTAATTCATATGTTGTGGTCCATGGATTGTGCCCTTTAGTTGTCACATTCAAGTGATGAGGCTATTTGCGATGTGTGTGATGGTAGCAGTACAATCTTACGCATCACACGTGATGTTGCAACAGTACTTTTCAGATTAGTATTTGTAATATGTTCCCTGAGGTTAGACTCACAATCCTAAGGTAATTGTTGTGGAGACTGAAGTGACCAAAGCAGGATTGTTTGAATAAGTGAGGTGTTTATTGACAAAATGTACAAGGTGAGTTAATTGATTTTTTAAGTGAAGAAATTAACAACTATGTGCAGTGTGTGTATCCCAGCAGCTGTGTTGTGCAGTTTCCCCTAATTTCCTTCACCACCATCCTCCTCCTCCTCATCAGGCAGGTAATCAACCTGCCATTATAAGGGGACGTTCATCCGCATGCATATGTTGTGCAGGAAAGCATGTCATTATGATCTTCCAGCCGATGTGTGGGGCATATAGGAGGCTGCCTCCTGTGATGTTCAGGCACCTGAATCTTGACTTCAGGGTGCCAAATGTCCTCTCCGCAATATTCTGTATCCTCCGATGTCCCTCAGTATATGCACTCTCTGCTGCTGTGCTTGGGTTGGGAAATGGAGTCATTATACATGGCTGTATGCCATATCCCTGATCTGCTGCAAAAGATGAAAGGAGTCAGATGTTGTTAAGGCTTGCAACAGGTTTGTCATGTAGCATGGCAGATGATATTTTGAGTTGATTGTGACTCATATGTACTTGTGGTATGGTGTGAGTTCTTGGCCTTGTGTAAGGTCTTCTCAGCACTGGGTTGTTGGACATGACAATCTTGAGTTTGGCTCAAGGACCTGGGACATATGATTTGGATTCCTAACTGCTTGGTCAGTATGTATGTACCATGCGTTGTGTAGTGCACCTTTGTATCAGTGCTATCACTAGAGGGTACATGACACATCCTCACAACACAAAGGGGTCAGATGTGGTGACAACATGGTAACACTACAGAGCCTGAACGTCCCATCCATTTTGACATGTGGCATTGCAGATGATGTGTGACACTTAGGCCCAATGAAATGTGTAAGTGACAATGCATAACACATCTCCAACATTGGCAGCACTATCCTGCAACATTTTGACTATGCAAGAATGACCCATGTGTGACATGTTAATAGGCAACCCTTTGTTGTCCTCTGCGCTACTGTAGCTCATATGCAGCCGTTCGCCTACACTATCAACCTTGCACCAGGGTACTTGGCTAGCTGCCCTGTGGAGGTGGATGTATCTGTGCAGGGAGGGACACCACCCTATACACATGCTGTTTTTATGGGCAATTGGCTCTTACTGTGTATGCAGCAGGATGCAGCATGGATTGGTGGCACATTCATATGAGTTCAAAGAGCGGTCTTCTACCTTATTGCAACCTGAAAATAGCACCCCTGGAGTGGTGCTACATGTTGGCACTGCCTCAGGTTTTAGGTGACACCTACATCTGAGTCAGCATCATCATGCTATGTATCTTGTGGTGACAGACCTGCAGCATACACATATTGCACGTCCCTTCCACACTACATACTTGTAGGAAAGTACCATCTTGCCTGGCATGTTACCCCCATTTTTCACTGTATATATGTTGTTTTAGTTGTATGTGTCACTGGGACCCTGGTAACCCAGGGCCCCAGTGCTCATAAGTGTGCCTGAATGTGTTACCTGTGTAGTGACTAACTGTCTCACTGAGGCTCTGCTAATCAGAACCTCAGTGGTTATGCTCTCTCATTTCTTTCCAAATTGTCACTAACAGGCTAGTGACCATTTTTACCAATTTACATTGGCTTACTGGAACACCCTTATAATTCCCTAGTATATGGTACTGAGGTACCCAGGGTATTGGGGTTCCAGGAGATCCCTATGGGCTGCAGCATTTCTTTTGCCACCCATAGGGAGCTCTGACAATTCTTACACAGGCCTGCCACTGCAGCCTGAGTGAAATAACGTCCACGTTATTTCACAGCCATTTTACACTGCACTTAAGTAACTTATAAGTCACCTATATGTCTAACCTTTACCTGGTAAAGGTTAGGTGCAAAGTTACTTAGTGTGAGGGCACCCTGGCACTAGCCAAGGTGCCCCCACATTGTTCAGAGCCAATTCCCTGAACTTTGTGAGTGCGGGGACACCATTACACGCGTGCACTACATATAGGTCACTACCTATATGTAGCTTCACAATGGTAACTCCGAATATGGCCATGTAACATGTCTATGATCATGGAATTGCCCCCTCTATGCCATCCTGGCATAGTTGGCACAATCCCATGATCCCAGTGCTCTGTAGCACAGACCCTGGTACTGCCAAACTGCCCTTCCTGGGGTTTCACTGCAGCTGCTGCTGCTGCCAACCCCTCAGACAGGCATCTGCCCTCCTGGGGTCCAGCCAGGCCTGGCCCAGGATGGCAGAACAAAGAACTTCCTCTGAGAGAGGGTGTGACACCCTCTCCCTTTGGAAAATGGTGTGAAGGCAGGGGAGGAGTAGCCTCCCCCAGCCTCTGGAAATGGTTTGTTGGGCACAGATGTGCCCAATTCTGCATAAGCCAGTCTACACCAGTTCAGGGGACCCCTTAGCCCTGCTCTGGCGCGAAACTGGACAAAGGAAAGGGGAGTGACCACTCCCCTGACCTGCACCTCCCCTGGGAGGTGTCCAGAGCTCCTCCAGTGTGCTCCAGACCTCTGCCATCTTGGAAACAGAGGTGCTGCTGGCACACTGGACTGCTCTGAGTGGCCAGTGCCACCAGGTGACGTCAGAGACTCCTTGTGATAGGCTCCTTCAGGTGTTGCTAGCCTATCCTCTCTCCTATGTAGCCAAACCCTCTTTTCTGGCTATTTAGGGTCTCTGTCTCTGGGGAAACTTTAGATAACGAATGCAAGAGCTCATCCGAGTTCCTCTGCATCTCTCTCTTCACCTTCTGATAAGGAATCGACTGCTGACCGCGCTGGAAGCCTGCAAACCTGCAACATAGTAGCAAAGACGACTACTGCAACTCTGTAACGTTGATCCTGCCGCCTTCTCGACTGTTTTCCTGCTTGTGCATGCTGTGGGGGTAGTCTGCCTCCTCTCTGCACCAGAAGCTCCGAAGAAATCTCCCGTGGGTCGACGGAATCTTCCCCCTGCAACCGCAGGCACCAAAAAGCTGCATTACCGGTCCCTTGGGTCTCCTCTCAGCACGACGAGCGAGGTCCCTCGAATCCAGCAACTCTGTCCAAGTGACCCCCATAGTCCAGTGACTCTTCAGTCCAAGTTTGGTGGAGGTAAGTCCTTGCCTCACCTCGCTGGGCTGCATTGCTGGGAACCGCGACTTTGCAGCTACTCCGGCCCCTGTGCACTTCCGGCAGAAATCCTTTGTGCACAGCCAAGCCTGGGTCCACGGCACTCTAACCTGCATTGCACGACTTTCTAAGTTGGTCTCCGCCGACGTGGGACTCCTTTGTGCAACTTCGGCAAGCACCATTTCACGCATCCTCGTAGTGCCTGTTTCTGGCACTTCTCTGGGTGCTACCTGCTTCAGAGAGGGCTCTTTGTCTTGGTCGACGTCCCCTCTCTCTGCTGGTCCAATTTGCGACCTCCTGGTCCTTCCTGGGCCTCAGCAGCTTCCAAAAACGCTAACCGCACGATTTGCATCTAGCAAGGCTTGTTGGCGTTTTTTCGGCGGGAAAACACTTCTGCACGACTCTCCACGGCGAGAGGGATCCGTTCACCAAAGGGGAAGTCTCTAGCCCTTTTCGTTCCTGCAGAAACCTCAGCTTCTTCTGTCCAGTAGAAGCTTCTTTGCACCCGCAGCTGGCATTTCCTGGGCATCTGCCCATCTCCGACTTGCTTGTGACTTTTGGACTTGGTCCCCTTGTTCCACAGGTACCCTAGATTGGAAATCCACAGTTGTTGCATTGCTGGTTTGTGTCTTTCCTGCATTATTCCTCTAACACGACTTCTTTGTCCTTAGAGGAACTTTAGTGCACTTTGCAATCACTTTTCAGGGTCTTGGGGAGGGTTATTTTTCTAACTCTCACTATTTTCTAATAGTCCCAGCGACCCTCTACAAGGTCACATAGGTTTGGGGTCCATTCGTGGTTCGCATTCCACTTTTGGAGTATATGGTTTGTGTTGCCCCTATCCCTATGTTTCCCCATTGCATCCTATTGTAACTATACATTGTTTGCACTGTTTTCTAAGACTATACTGCATATTTTTGCTATTGTGTATATATATCTTGTGTATATTTTCTATCCTCTCACTGAGGGTACACTCTAAGATACTTTGGCATATTGTCATAAAAATAAAGTACCTTTATTTTTAGTATAACTGTGCATTGTGTTTTCTTATGATATTGTGCATATGACACTAAGTGGTACTGTAGTAGCTTCACACGTCTCCTAGTTCAGCCTAAGCTGCTCTGCTAAGCTACCATTATCTATCAGCCTAAGCTGCTAGACACCCTATACACTAATAAGGGATAACTGGGCCTGGTGCAAGGTGCAAGTACCCCTTGGTACTCACTACAAGCCAGTCCAGCCTCCTACATTGGTTGTGCAATGGTGGGATAAGTGCTTTGAGACTACTTACCACTCTTGTCATTGTACTTTTCATAAGAGAAAAATATACAAAACAAGGTCAGTGTATATACACATAGCCAAAAAGTTTTGCATTTCCTCTTTTCACTCTTTTCTAAGTGCTGAAAAGTACTTCTAACTTTCTAAAAAGTTCTAAAAAGTTTTAAAAGTTTTTTTTCTCTGTCTTTCTAAAAGCTCTGACAAACTTTTTATCTTTGACTATCACTTTAACTCTCTCTAAAAATGTCTGGCACAGGCCAAAATGTTGATCTGTCCAAACTTGCATATGACAACCTTAGCTGGAAAAGAGCAAGGAGTCTCTGTATAGAGAGAGGTTTGAGTGTAGGGAAGAATCCTTCCTTGGAACTGTTACTTAACATGCTTAGAGAACAGGATAAGGCCATAGGTGCCTCATCTGTTGAAAAAGTACCTAATAGTTCCCAATCTGATTCAGGGACTCCCCCAGGAAAAGATTCAGGAAAGAAACTTCCTAGCCTGCCCATTACTAGACAGTCTAGCATAGTTGGTAATGATGATGAGCCACACCATACAAATAGTGTTGTCTCACATCATAACAAAAGCATTTATTCTCACCATACTGGTAGTAATGTTTCTGTTAGCCAAGCTGTTAGGGTGGCTTCTGTAAGGGACAGGTCTCCTTCTGTTCATTCCCATCATACCTCTGTATCTAGGAATGTCCCTCCCACCAACCCTGATGACAGAATGTTAGAGAGGGAACTCAATAAGTTGAGGGTGGAACAAACCAGACTGAAGCTTAAAAAGCAACAGCTGGATTTGGATAGACAGTCTTTTGAACTAGAGAAGGAAAGACAGAAGTTGGGTTTAGAAACCCATGGTGGCAGCAGCAGTATTCCCCATAGTCATCCTGCAAAAGAGCATGATTCCAGGAATCTGCACAAGATAGTTCCCCCTTATAAGGAGGGGGATGACATTAACAAGTGGTTTGCTGCACTTGAGAGGGCCTGTGTTGTACAGGATGTCCCTCAAAGGCAGTGGGCTGCTATCCTATGGCTATCATTTAGTGGAAAAGGTAGGGATAGGCTCCTTACTGTAAAAGAAAATGATGCTAATAATTTCCAAGTTCTTAAGAATGCACTCCTGGATGGTTATGTCTTAACCACTGAACAGTACAGGATAAAGTTCAGAGAGACCAAAAAGGAGTCTTCACAAGACTGGGTTGATTTCATTGACCATTCAGTGAAGGCCTTGGAGGGGTGGTTACATGGCAGTAAAGTTACTGATTATGACAGCCTGTATAACTTAATCCTGAGAGAGCATATTCTTAATAATTGTGTGTCTGATTTGTTGCACCAGTACTTGGTGGACTCTGATCTGACCTCTCCCCAAAAATTGGGAAAGAAGGCAGACAAATGGGTCAGAACAAGTGTGAACAGAAAAGTTCATACAGGGGGTGACAAAGATGGCAACAAAAAGAAGGATGGTAAGTCTTTAGACAAGGGTGGGGACAAATCTAAAAATGAGTCTTCATCAGGCCCACAAAAACACTCTGGTGGGGGTGGTGGGTCCAAATCCTCTTTTAATCAGAACAAGGAAAAGAAACCATGGTGCTATTTATGTAAAATAAAAGGCCATTGGACAACAGATCCCAGTTGTCCAAAGAAAGGCACCACTGCTCCTACCACTACAACCCCTACTGCTACACCTAGTGTCCCTACTAATAGCAGTGGTGGTGGGAGCAAACCTACTAATAGCCAATCCAAGGGAGTAGCTGGGCTCACTTTTGGTAATTTAGTTGGGGTTGGCCTTGTTAGGGAGGCCACAGAGGCTGTGTTAGTCTCTGAGGGGGCTATTGATTTAGCCACCTTAGTTGCTTGTCCCCTTAATATGGATAAGTACAAGCAGCTACCCCTAATAAATGGTGTTGAGGTTCAGGCCTACAGGGACACTGGTGCCAGTGTGACTATAGTCATAGAGAAACTGGTCCACCCTGAACAACACCTACTTGGTCACCAGTACCAAGTAACCGATGCTCACAACAACACACTTAGCCACCCCATGGCTGTTGTAAATCTCAACTGGGGGGGGGGTTACTGGTCTAAAGAAAGTTGTGGTAGCTTCAGATTTACCTGTAGACTGTCTATTAGGGAATGATTTGGAGACATCAGCTTGGTCAGATGTGGAGTTGGAGGCCCATGCAGCAATGCTGGGCATCCCAGGGCATATTTTTGCTTTGACAAGGGCTCAGGCCAAAAAGCAAAAAGGACAGGGAAGCTTGGATCCTGGAACAATGGACCAAGTGCTCCCTAAAGCTAGGGCTAGTAGAAGCAAACCACTTCCTACTATCCCTCCCTCTACAGTGGATTCTACTTCTGAGGAAGAAGAATTCCCTCCCTGTGCAGAACCTACACCAGAGGAGCTGGAAGCAGACACTGCTGAGCTTTTGGGTGAAGGGGGGCCTGCCAGAGAGGAGCTGAGTGTGGCACAGCAAACCTGTCCCACATTAGAGGGTCTCAGACAGCAAGCTGTCAAACAGGCTAATGGGGATGTCAGTGACTCTCACAGAGTTTACTGGGAGGACAACCTCTTGTACACTGAGCATAGGGATCCTAAACCTGGAGCTGCCAGGAGATTAGTGATTCCTCAGGAGTACAGAAAGTTCCTCCTAACACTGGCACATGACATTCCCCTAGCTGGACACCTGGGTCAAATGAAAACTTGGGACAGATTGGTTCCATTGTTTCATTGGCCTAGGATGTCTGAGGACACAAAGGAATTTTGTAAGTCCTGTGAAACCTGTCAAGCCAGTGGCAAGACAGGTGGCACCCCAAAGGCACCCCTTATTCCACTGCCTGTGGTTGGGGTTCCCTTTGAAAGGGTAGGGGTTGACATAGTTGGCCCCCTTGACCCTCCTACTGCTTCAGGCAATAGGTTTATCTTGGTGGTAGTGGACCATGCCACAAGATATCCTGAAGCTATTCCTTTAAGGACCACTACAGCACCTGCAGTGGCAAAGGCCCTCCTGGGAATATTTTCCAGGGTGCGCTTCCCAAAGGAAGTGGTATCAGACAGAGGAAGCAATTTCATGTCTGCATACTTAAAGGCCATGTGGAAGGAGTGTGGTGTAACGTACAAGTTCACAACACCCTATCATCCACAAACAAATGGACTGGTGGAGAGATTTAATAAAACTCTCAAAGGCATGATTATGGGTCTCCCTGAAAAACTCCGCAGGAGATGGGATATCCTTCTACCATGCCTCCTTTTTGCCTACAGGGAGGTACCCCAGAAAGGAGTGGGCTTCAGCCCCTTTGAACTTCTTTTTGGACACCCTGTTAGGGGTCCACTCACACTTGTAAAGGAGGGTTGGGAACAACCTTTAAAAGCTCCTAAGCAGGATATTGTGGATTATGTACTTGGCCTCAGATCAAGGATGGCTGAGTACATGAAAAAGGCCAGTAAAAACCTTCAGGCCAGCCAAGAGCTCCAGAAGCAATGGCATGATCAGAAGGCTGTTTTGGTTCAGTACCAACCAGGGCAGAAAGAGTGGGTCTTGGAGCCTGTGGCCCCAAGAGCACTCCAAGATAAATGGAGTGGTCCCCACACAATTGTTGAAAAGAAGGGAGAAGTCACCTATTTAGTTGACTTAGGCACTGCCAGGAGTCCCCTTAGGGTGCTCCATGTCAACCGCCTGAAACCCTACTATGACAGGGCTGATCTCACCCTGCTCATGGCAACTGATGAGGGACAGGAAGAAGACAGTGATCCTCTACCTGATCTCTTCTCTTCCACAGATCAAGATGCTCTTGTGGAAGGTGTAGTTTTGGCTGATTGTCTTACTGCTGAGCAGAAAGACAATTGCATAAATCTCCTAGATCAATTCTCTGAACTCTTCTCTACTGTGCCAGGTACCACTTCTTGGTGTGAGCACACTATAGATACTGGAGACAGTTTACCTGTCAAAAGTAAGATCTATAGGCAGCCTGACCATGTCAGGGACTGCATAAAGCAAGAGGTCCAGAAAATGTTAGAACTAGGAGTGGTTGAGCACTCTGACAGTCCATGGGCTTCTCCTGTGGTACTGGTACCAAAACCCCATTCCAAAGATGGAAAGAAGGAAATGCGGTTTTGTGTAGACTATAGAGGTCTCAACTTGGTAACCAAAACTGATGCTCACCCTATACCCAGGGCAGATGAGCTCATAGATACACTGGCATCTGCCAAGTATCTAAGCACTTTTGATTTGACTGCAGGGTATTGGCAGATCAAATTATCAGAAGATGCTAAACCCTAGACTGCATTTTCTACCATTGGAGGACATTACCAGTTTACTGTAATGCCTTTTGGTTTGAAAAATGCACCTGCCACTTTTCAGAGGTTGGTGAACACAGTCCTGCAAGGGCTGGAAGCTTTCAGTGCAGCATATTTGGACGATATAGCTGTCTTTAGCTCCAGCTGGGATGATCACCTGGTCCACCTATGGAAAGTTTTGGAGGCCCTGCAAAAGGCAGGCCTCACTATCAAGGCTTCAAAGTGCCAGATAGGGCAGGGTAAGGTGGTTTATCTGGGACACCTTGTTGGTGGGGAACAGATTGCACCACTCAGGGGAAAATCCAAACAATTATTGATTGGGTTCCCCCTACCACTCAGACTCAGGTGAGAGCCTTCCTAGGCCTCACTGGGTATTACAGGAGGTTCATTAAGAACTATGGCTCCATTGCAGCCCCTCTTAATGACCTCACATCCAAGAAAATGCCTAAAAAGGTATTATGGACAGCAAACTGTCAGAAAGCTTTTGAGGAGCTGAAGCAGGCCATGTGCTCTGCACCTGTCCTGAAAAGCCCTTGTTACTCTAAAAAATTCTATGTCCAAACTGATGCATCTGAATTAGGAGTAGGGGCAGTCCTATCACAACTTAATTCTGAGGGCCAGGATCAACCTGTTGCTTTTATTAGTAGGAGGTTGACCCCTAGAGAAAAGCGTTGGTCTGCCATTGAGAGGGAGGCCTTTGCTGTGGTCTGGGCACTGAAGAAGTTGAGGCCATACCTGTTTGGCACTCACTTCATTGTTCAGACAGACCACAAACCTCTACTTTGGCTAAAACAAATAAAAGGTGAAAATCCTAAATTGTTGAGGTGGTCCATATCCCTACAGGGAATGGACTATACAGTGGAACATAGACCTGGGAGTAACCACTCCAATGCAGATGGACTCTCCAGATATTTCCACTTAGACAATGAAGACTCATCAGGTCATGGCTAGTCTTATTGTCCTTTGTTTGGGGGGGGGGGTTGTGTAGGAAAGTACCATCTTGCCTGGCATGTTACCCCCATTTTTTACTGTATATATGTTGTTTTAGTTGTATGTGTCACTGGGACCCTGGTAACCCAGGGCCCCAGTGCTCATAAGTGTGCCTGAATGTGTTACCTGTGTAGTGACTAACTGTCTCACTGAGGCTCTGCTAATCAGAACCTCAGTGGTTATGCTCTCTCATTTCTTTCCAAATTGTCACTAACAGGCTAGTGACCATTTTTACCAATTTACATTGGCTTACTGGAACACCCTTATAATTCCCTAGTATATGGTACTGAGGTACCCAGGGTATTGGGGTTCCAGGAGATCCCTATGGGCTGCAGCATTTCTTTTGCCACCCATAGGGAGCTCTGACAATTCTTACACAGGCCTGCCACTGCAGCCTGAGTGAAATAACGTCCACGTTATTTCACAGCCATTTTACACTGCACTTAAGTAACTTATAAGTCACCTATATGTCTAACCTTTACCTGGTAAAGGTTAGGTGCAAAGTTACTTAGTGTGAGGGCACCCTGGCACTAGCCAAGGTGCCCCCACATTGTTCAGAGCCAATTCCCTGAACTTTGTGAGTGCGGGGACACCATTACACGCGTGCACTACATATAGGTCACTACCTATATGTAGCTTCACAATGGTAACTCCGAATATGGCCATGTAACATGTCTATGATCATGGAATTGCCCCCTCTATGTCATCCTGGCATAGTTGGCACAATCCCATGATCCCAGTGGTCTGTAGCACAGACCCTGGTACTGCCAAACTGCCCTTCCTGGGGTTTCACTGCAGCTGCTGCTGCTGCCAACCCCTCAGACAGGCATCTGCCCTCCTGGGGTCCAGCCAGGCCTGGCCCAGGATGGCAGAACAAAGAACTTCCTCTGAGAGAGGGTGTGACACCCTCTCCCTTTGGAAAATGGTGTGAAGGCAGGGGAGGAGTAGCCTCCCCCAGCCTCTGGAAATGCTTTGTTGGGCACAGATGTGCCCAATTCTGCATAAGCCAGTCTACACCGGTTCAGGGGACCCCTTAGCCCTGCTCTGGCGCGAAACTGGACAAAGGAAAGGGGAGTGACCACTCCCCTGACCTGCACCTCCCCTGGGAGGTGTCCAGAGCTCCTCCAGTGTGCTCCAGACCTCTGCCATCTTGGAAACAGAGGTGCTGCTGGCACACTGGACTGCTCTGAGTGGCCAGTGCCACCAAGTGACGTCAGAGACTCCTTGTGATAGGCTCCTTCAGGTGTTGCTAGCCTATCCTCTCTCCTAGGTAGCCAAACCCTCTTTTCTGGCTATTTAGGGTCTCTGTCTCTGGGGAAACTTTAGATAACGAATGCAAGAGCTCATCCGAGTTCCTCTGCATCTCTCTCTTCACCTTCTGATAAGGAATCGACTGCTGACCGCGCTGGAAGCCTGCAAACCTGCAACATAGTAGCAAAGACGACTACTGCAACTCTGTAACGCTGATCCTGCCGCCTTCTCAACTGTTTTCCTGCTTGTGCATGCTGTGGGGGTAGTCTGCCTCCTCTCTGCACCAGAAGCTCCGAAGAAATCTCCCGTGGGTCAACGGAATCTTCCCCCTGCAACCGCAGGCACCAAAAAGCTGCATTACCGGTCCCTTGGGTCTCCTCTCAGCACGACGAGCGAGGTCCCTTGAATCCAGCGACTCTGTCCAAGTGACCCCCACAGTCCAGTGACTCTTCAGTCCAAGTTTGGTGGAGGTAAGTCCTTGCCTCACCTCGCTGGGCTACATTGCTGGGAACCGCGACTTTGCAGCTACTCCGGCCCCTGTGCACTTCCGGCGGAAATCCTTTGTGCACAGCCAAGCCTGGGTCCACGGCACTCTAACCTGCATTGCACGACTTTCTAAGTTGGTCTCCGGCGACGTGGGACTCCTTTGTGCAACTTCGGCGAGCACCGTTTCACGCATCATCGTAGTGCCTGTTTCCGGCACTTCTCCGGGTGCTACCTGCTCCAGAGAGGGCTCCTTGTCTTGGACGACGTCCCCTCTCTCTGCTGGTCCAATTTGCGACCTCCTGGTCCTTCCTGGGCCTCAGCAGCTTCCAAAAACGCTAACCGCACGATTTGCAGCTAGCAAGGCTTGTTGGCGTTTTTTCGGCGGGAAAACACTTCTGCACGACTCTCCACGGCGAGAGGGATCCGTCCACCAAAGGGGAAGTCTCTAGCCCTTTTCGTTCCTGCAGAAACCTCAGCTTCTTCTGTCCAGTAGAAGCTTCTTTGCACCCGCAGCTGGCATTTCCTGGGCATCTGCCCATCTCCGACTTGCTTGTGACTTTTGGACTTGGTCCCCTTGTTCCACAGGTACCCTAGATTGGAAATCCACAGTTGTTGCATTGCTGGTTTGTGTCTTTCCTGCATTATTCCTCTAACACGACTTCTTTGTCCTTAGAGGAACTTTAGTGCACTTTGCACTCACTTTTCAGGGTCTTGGGGAGGGTTATTTTTCTAACTCTCACTATTTTCTAATAGTCCCAGCGACCCTCTACAAGGTCACATAGGTTTGGGGTCCATTCATGGTTCGCATTCCACTTTTGGAGTATATGGTTTGTGTTGCCCCTATCCCTATGTTTCCCCATTGCATCCTATTGTAACTATACATTGTTTGCACTGTTTTCTAAGACTATACTGCATATTTTTGCTATTGTGTATATATATCTTGTGTATATTTCCTATCCTCTCACTGAGGGTACACTCTAAGATACTTTGGCATATTGTCATAAAAATAAAGTACCTTTATTTTTCGTATAACTGTGTATTGTGTTTTCTTATGATATTGTGCATATGACACTAAGTGGTACTGTAGTAGCTTCACACGTCTCCTAGTTCAGCCTAAGCTGCTCTGCTAAGCTACCATTATCTATCAGCCTAAGCTGCTAGACACCCTATACACTAATAAGGGATAACTGAGCCTGGTGCAAGGTGCAAGTACCCCTTGGTACTCACTACAAGCCAGTCCAGCCTCCTACAATACTGCATGGGAGGGTGGCCAATTTACAATGTGGCTTCAAGTCATAAAAAAATGGTAATCTGCCATGTTGTACATACAGTGCAGGCTATGACAATGGCACTGTGGGCTTTTACATAGATCCCTTGGTGATCCAGAGTGGCAGTTAATGTTTGCGGCAGCCATCAGATGTCTAAGGGTGTGTATCCCATTGTTTCAGGATGATCAACATAACTACCTGTGTCTCTCCTATCTTCCAACACATGATTCAGCTTTTATACTGTCAACACATGCACAGTGCAGGCTATGGGAAGAAGCTACTTAGCAGATTTGTCCCTTGACACAGAGCATGTGAGGTCAATGATGTCCAGTATTTCCCTACAGGGCCCCACTATGGCATCCATGATCTACACTGCTTGTCAGTGACTCTGTCCCATGATGGTGTTGTGGGTCAGTAAGTGGTACATGTGAGGTGGCACTACAGTAGGTGGGGTGCCACTTATCACATACCTGACACATGGTATGTGATGGGCATTGCTCTTGTATTCCTATGTGTGTGAGCCAATGCGCTAGCCAGATGTTGATGCATACTACAGGTAAGTCAGGTGTGTGTTGATGAGATGTAGTTGGTATAGGCAGCAGTTGTCTGGCATTTGATGTTTGTTCTGGCAGTGACTTGCACTGCATGATTTGAAGGATCTGTGCCTATATGGAACTTACGTAACATGAGCATGGTGTATGCCATTGACATGGCTTTGCTATTCTTTGTTTGGTGTACTGTGTGTGAAGTGTACGTAGTAGGCAACCTGCGGGCACCTGTAGTGATCTGTATAGTTCTTCTGTTAGCAAAGCATAGATATCTGCACCTGTCCTTCACATGGTGTGCCTTTCAAATAGTGGGTGTGTTACGTACATGTGGGTGTATGTGCTTGTGGTGTGCACCGAATGTGCTATACTACAGCATGGTGCATATGTGTTTTTACATGCACATTTGTGTTACACTGGCCATGTGGTAATGTAGTGGTGTATGTCTTGTGTGTCCTATAGGGTTGGTGTGTTGTGTGTATATTGCTAGGTTTGTTGACTTACCCAAAAGTAGGCCATTTCCATATTGACCATCCTGGAATTGTTAATTGATCCTGCTGTGCCGGAATATGAAGGCGTCATGGACACTCCCAGTATACTAGGCCAAAATGTTTATGAATAGTCCCCAGTGGTCCACTATGTCCTGCACATTAATGGAATGCGTGTGCACTGAGCACATGCGGGAAGTCATGGATTTGGTAGAAACCCTGTTTTGCCTCCTGCTGCTTTTGTTGGGTATTGGAGAATCTGATGTGCCAGGTTGTCAGGGATATTGTATCGTCCAACACCTCTGGCAGAAACACAGAGAAAGACGGCTGTGAGACACCTGGTACCAGGGCACCCAGTGTTTGGAATGAGCCACTTGCCAGCATGTGCAGGGCATCTAGCAGCTTTGCCACTGGTGGTATGTTATGTGGGGTCTGCAGGCTGGCTGTGATTTGTGGCTCAATGTGGTGCAGCAGGTGTAGTATGGCTTGCCGGTTCAGTCTGTAGGTCCTTATGATGTCCTGGTCCCTGAGGCCAAGGAGGGTTGTCCTGGTTCCAAAGACCCTCTCCTGCCTTCTGCGTTGCCTTTGTGGGCAGTGTTGTGGTGGTGGTAATTGCTGTAGCTGTTGCTGTCCTCTGCGTTGTCTCGTAAGCTGGATCAGTATCACCTCAATCTTCTCCTGTTGCTTGATAATGTTGCATATGTGTTTTCCATTAGTAGTGTTGAGTTTGCCTCATTTGAATGCCTGCCCTGACCCAAGCGTTAACTTTTGACGCAAATCGGAGTTAATGTCATTTTTTGGGTCCTCCTCCCACCTGGGCGTCTTCTTTGCCCAGGTGGATAAATATTGCGCTGGGGACTTAGAGTAATTTTTTGGACAGGAACTCCTACCTTGCATCTAATTGACGCAAGGAGGTTTTACCCATCTGAAAAATGACGTTAACATCAATATTTTGATGCTAGATGGGTCCAGCATCAAAATATAAATATGGGGTTGAGTTTGTGCTAAATAAATTACGTTAATTCAGCACAGAGTATAACTATGCCCCTAAATGCACTGATGAAGAAATATGCAAGTGAAATGTATGCATTACCAGTTGCACATAGATATCACATAGCTACACTCATATCACACAACTCTGTCAGATTGAAACATGACAGCAGCCAAAATTAATATCTGTGAGAAACTGGGTCTTTAGTTTACAGAGTTATACATCTTTGTCCAAGTTGAGACCACAGTTCTAGTCAGGGCACATCACAACACAACACAAATTCTCCTGTGCTCACCCTCTGGTAGCTTGGCACAGAGCAGGCAGGCTTATCTTAGAAGGCAATGTGTAAAGTATTTGTGCAATAACTCATAGAGCATCACAGTGAAAACACCATGAAAATGATGAAAATCCAATGTACACAAGCAAAGGTAGGAATTTTTAAAGATTAAAAATCCCACTAAAGTACTTAGAAACACTATAGCTCCAACTGGGACTATCACAGCATTGTTGATGGAGTCATTATCAATAATCCAACACCACATGCTGGTCACAGAGTCTCATGGACCCCCAGGTAGAGTACCTTTCGAAAATGAAGAACCAAAGATGTGTCACAGAGTCGGAGAGATGAAGCTTCGCTGGGGCTGGTGCGGCGTCAGTCCCTTACGGCATCCGGGGAAATGAGGTGTCAGTTCCATGCTGTGAGGCAGGGTAAGTGAGACGTCAGTTCTGTGCGGTTGAAGTTGGAGCCAGTGCAGGGTCGGTGGCAAGGCGTTGGTTCCTTTTGAACTGGCGGGGTTGATAAATCCAGTTAGTCAAGACGAGAAGTGAAGACTTCATAGCATCACAATGACCCTCCGTGATGTCAGGGGTGTCGCAGCAACATCGGACTTGCGTTGTAGGTCACAGTTGTTGCGTGCAGCAATGTCCATGGAGCAGGAGCAGGCTGCGGCGTTGGTGCTGGCGTTGCTGAAATCGTTCCTGGCATCGCTGAAGTCGGAAAACTAGCTAAAAGCTAGCTGGTGAAGTCTTTGATGGCCGTGAGACTTCAGAACAGGAGGCAAGCTCAGTCCAAGCCCTTGTAGAGCCCTTTTGGGAAAGGCAGAGTCCTTCCAACAAAGTCAGGGGTCAGAAGGGCAGCAGGGCCACGGCACGGCAGAAGTCCTTCTCAGCAAAGGAGTCCAGATGAGTCCATTCAGGTGTAGATCCAGAAGTGTCTGATTTAGTGGGGTCAGAGACAGTTTATATACCCAAAATGCCTTTGAAGTGGGGGGGGACTTCAAAAAGTGGTTTTGAAGTGCACGAGTTCCCCTTTTAGCCCAGTCCTGTCTGCCAGGATACTTGTAGGGGGTTATCAGTCCTTTGTGTGAAGAAAGGCCACTGGCCTTTGAAATATGAGAGAGAGCCCCTCCACCTTCCTGCCCAGGGAGACCCTTTCAGTATGCAGTTGAATGCAGATGTGACTGAGTGTCCCGTGTTTATGGCTGTCTGGGTGGAATGCACAAGGGGAGCTGTCAACCAGCACAGAACAGACGTAATTTGTAGACAACCTGTACCGGACAGATTGTAGTAAGTGCAGAGAAATGCCCACTTTTTAAAAGTGCCATTTCTAAAATAGTAAATCTGACTTCAGAAGTAAGCAGGATTTTCTATTACCATTCTGGCTATACTAAATATGACATGCTACTCCTTCCAGATCAGAATATACCACTCAAAAGTATATGAGGGCAGTTATAATGCTAGACTATGAGAGGAGCAGGCCTCACAGTAGTGGAAAACAAATTTGTGACATGTAGTACACATGAGTGCATGTCCTGCCTTTTACTTAAATAACACTTAGCCCTATGGGTTACCTAGGGCCTACCTTATATGTAGAAAAA
This sequence comes from Pleurodeles waltl, assembly GCF_031143425.1. NCBI lineage: Eukaryota > Metazoa > Chordata > Amphibia > Caudata > Salamandridae > Pleurodeles > Pleurodeles waltl. The sequence continues at coordinate 251,368,750 of NC_090443.1, forward strand.
TGGGGTTTAAGGCTTGGAAAGTAGTTTTAAACGCCAAGTCGACAGTGAAACTGCACACACAGTCCTTGCAATGGCAGCCCTGAGACATGGTTAAGGGACTACTTATGTGGGTGGCACAATCAGTGCTGTAGACCCACTACTAGCATTTAATTTACAGATCCAGAACAGAATCTACACCCTCAAAAGTATATGAGGGCAGTTATAATGCTAGTCTATGAGAGGAGTGAAACTGCACACACAGGCCTTGCTATGGCCCTGGGCACAGGTAATGCACTTTAGTAGGGACTTACAGGTATAATTAAATATGCCAATTGGGAAGGAACCAATGTTACCGTGTTTAGGGGAGAGAGCACATGCACTTTTGCACTGGTCAGCAGTGGTAAAGTGTGCAGAGCCTTAAACCAGCAAAAGCATGGTCAGAAACATGGATGGAGGCATGCAAAAAGTTGGGAGGATGACCACTCTAAGACTGTCAGGTCTAACAATATCCAGTTGATGAATGCTACCCATGTGTTAGGTATTGGTAGGACAGCAGTAGCCAGTGCCAGTAACAGTGAGTCACTGTGAGCTATGTGGCAAATCAATGTCTGAATCGCATTATCACAGGGGAAAAGATAGCAATACACCCCTCAGTGGCACTCACATGTATGACAAATAGTGAGTGAAATATAGAGGACACAGCGCCTTCCTGTCGAAGTCTTTCACACTCAAGTCAGTTGTCATCTTGCATGTATGTCAAACTATGACATAGCATGACCCAATACCTAGGTAACATGCATGTGGCAATCAGGACACAGACATATAACGACAGGCATGTTGTATTCATATCTGTCAGAACAAATCATATAGGTTACCTACACTGATTGTGCATCTGACAAAGGATGTTGGCTGCAGCTGTGTGGCAGTACACATTTTGATGGACTGCTGAAACACTCCTGTACTCAAAGTGCCCAGCCCCTTTGTGGAGGCCACTCACAGACTGCACAAGTGTTGTGGCTGAAGTCTTTAAATGTGTGGGAGTCAGTCACTAATCCTGCATATAATTGAAATGCTACAGCAAATAGCTTAAGTACTGTAGATTAACAAATGTATTGTGTGGAGCAAATAATGTAACATGCATGGAGGGCTGGACAGTAACGATGAGGAAGATGAGGAGCAAATAACATATCTGCAAACAGTGGCAGACAAGTGACAACTAAAGCCTACAGTACACAAGGTAGCTGTAATGTGTGGGAATTACTACATAAGGTCCTAATTTGGGGCACAAATCACCACTGTGGCCATGTAAGACCACCCGCAATCTCTTGCAATGTGAAGGCTATATTACATCACACTCGCACTTTCAGCAAGTCCCACAGTGAGGTAGCCCAGCACTGAAAAGTATGAGTGAGGCATGTTGGAACTGATACTCTTTGTACCCCAGGTTTGCATACATGTCTGTGTCCCAATATTAACAAATGAGGTAGAGAAACACAGAAGTAATACATGTAAACCAAATATTGTACATTCATGTAAGTCCCTAGCAGATAATAGGGCAAGGTTACACCAATTGACATGTAAGTCCTTAGCAGATAACAGTGCAGGGTAGTGTAGGCAAACATTTGTGTTACTGCTCTTCAGTGTGCACTGATGTGTAGCCTGCAATCCTTGCATGACAATCGCCCTGCCATATGGAGTGTGTGTCAAAAGTAAGTCTATGAAATTACACATGGAGAGGAATTCTGCAGTCAAAGTGTATGTGTAAGGAACATTTACACAAAATAATACCTTACTGTACCCCCTTGTAGGCTCCTGCATTGTGTGTGTCATAACTTAGAACATGGGCAAATGAAAAGATGCATCATAGGGCCTGGTGTAGGGTGAAATCACCTCTGCACACAAGAGAGATGTTTCAACATAGGACAACATGTCATATATCATTATGAGCAAAGATGGTGCTCAGAAGGACTGCACTGGCCCAGTAATGAGTTCAAGGATTGTATAACTGATATCCCAGAACACACCACTTTAGTTGGTAGAAGATACAGATACATGAAGAACATATCCCACTCACATGCATGTCACATCGATAATAAAGTAAACCATTACAAATGTCTGTCCACCACATCACAAGCCATGTTCCCAGCATAACATGTCCCCCCATCCACCACAACCTTGCATGACAGCCTGCACTCTGCACTTTAGGATGTTGAACACAATCCATGACATGTGCACCAATCTACATGGAAATATACAGACCACATTCCATGTCAAGTCCATGCCATCCTTGTGGGATATATGGGTACTGGAATGAGCTGAGAACGCAAAGTTAGCTCCCAAAGCAAATATCTGTAGTTAACATGTTTTAAAATTAAATAAAATGTTGCCTTACCATGTACATTTCCTTGTTAGACATGTACCATTACCCCCGTAAACTGTTAACACATACATTAGACATGTATAGAGAGCAGTATGTGCCATAAAAACATTCATAAGCAGGAAAAAGTCCACATGACTGGAAAAATGTTAACATGTGTACATCATGACACCAGACATCTTCAAAAACACATTACACACATTTCTAACCAAAAAACAATGCATAGTTCAAATGTGTTTTTTTAACCTGTTGCACGTTAAAAATATGACGCATACCATACGACTCAAATGAACTTCTCAGGTTTTACTATCATGGCAACATGGGAAAACTATGCATCAGAGCATAGCATAAAAAAAGTGATGCATTGCAGAAAACGTGCCCCATATGCACAGGCAGTGAGATAATGGATCTGCCATGCGGCAAAGTTACTTTCACTTTCCTCTTCAAATCACAGTCTTTTTATCTGTCTTTGAGGGGGATTGTGTTATCTGGAGCTGAGGTTGTGAGTGGTGTTGGAGTGGTGTGTTGTGCTGTGTGGTATCCTGTACAGCTTATTCTGTCTATTTGATGTCTAATAGTTGTTTATTGTACTGTTCTATGGTTGTATTGTGGTGTGGGGTGTTTGCATTTGGGGTAGTTGTTAGTTGGGTCAATTGGGGTTAGGGCAGGGTTTTTTTTTTTTTGGGACTTGAAAGTGCTGTGGGAGATTACAATGGCAGGGAAGGGTAGGGTCTATCACTTTGGAGTAGATGAGGTGGGGTATTTATCTGGTTGGTCCTGCACTACCTCCCCCAAATGGTGGCGCAGGATGGCAGGGTGATGGCAGGCAAGAAAGCTGCATTGGTGCAAGGTTCTGTCCCATATGAACAGGATATTTAAGTCAGACTTAACACTATTGTGCTGACTTGATTGCACAAGAGCAAGACCTGCTGGACTTCCTTGGGATAGAGGTTGGAGGAACAGTTTGCAAGTCTAAAAACTTTGTGGGTAGCTCCTGTTGTGCGAATGCTACTGCATGTCTGTTTGACATAGGCCAATATTTATAAAGTGAAGCATCAGGGCATGCTAGTGGACAGGGTCTATTTGGAAAATATGCATCCATGAAAGGGCAGTGAAGCACCATACTGTAGGCACATAGCATATTCCTCACCTTATCCCCAGAAAAGTATGTATGATATTTTTGGGACAAGTAAGATGTGCAGCAATGTTGGAACAACTGTGTCATGGATGTGTAGAAAGAATTTCACAGGAAGACATGTCCTTGACCACTAAGGGATTGATGGATGTTGTATGTTGCATAGTCATAGGAGTATAGGAAATCGTACCTGAGTTTATCCCTTGAGTCACATATGTGCTGAGTGACATGACGAATGTCTATGAAGGAAAAAAGATACACTAACGAGACCTTTTTAATATGTGAACGATGTGGCTGAGACAAGTATGTATTGTGCCTGAACATATGTTCACATATAAAGCTGACCTACCAATGTTTGTCACAAAGACACCTCAATTAGTCTTTTTGAGTTATCACTAACCTAAGTCCCCTATGCACATTAGTAAAATCTGTCTGATGTGCTATATGTGTCCATGCTGTTCACTGATCAACATTCACAATGCAATGTCACATGTTTTCTCTTGCCGGTGGTCCATCTCTCTATACCATTGGAGAGGTCTCAACTTTTGCTGACTCTGAATTTGCCATTAAGTGTCAATCTGTTAACATAATTTGTGGTAAAACTATGGTTTGAGATGTGCTATGGCTATCTGCGATGCCATTTGCCGATTGCATATGTGCCATTACAGTCTTACAAACAAACCATGCATGTGGACTGATTTGTTGCAAATGTGTTTGCGATGTGAATCACCAGCACACAATGCACTGGTGTCAACATGTACAGGAAAGGTCTTTAAAATTGTGTTCATGGTATAAGATTTCCAAAAACAGTGTTGACTGTCGGGAAATGTGCTTTAAATTGAGAATCAGACATATGTATGGGCTTTGTGAATATGTTGTTTGCTAAACATGTGACGCCACTATGTGCCTCATGTGGCACACGTCCACTCTGTTCATGGTGAGATATATCACCATATGATTACTTCGCTCAGTATGCTGTAGAGTGGGCAATGCACAACAATTCTGAACTACGCACGTCTCAAATAGCATGAATGTGTCATACCTCCAATCCCTGTGTCAAGACTCACTACATTGCCTACCCATGTCATTCTCAGATATCTCAACCTTTGTGTGTGGGTTCAAGAATGTCCATACAACTTGTCAAACCACATGCTATCATTTCATACATTCTCTGTTAGCGATGGTCCTGTAAATTGCCATGATGTGATGCTAACAGCTTAACACCGTGTGCAGCAGTAGTCATTGATGTGCCAAATTCCCAGTGCAGAATAGGTCTTTGAAATGTGTGCACCCACATATCAGATGGTGGCGCTGAGTGCTGTAGTGCCATATGCTCACCCACATGTTTTTGACATGAATACAAACTATGTCAACTTGCTGCTAGACATATCAGTACTCTTGGATTTTCAGTAATTGCACAATGAACTTAGTACACAGCTTTGTGGAAATCAGAATTGTGTCACCTTGCTCAGTGTGATAACGGGTGACAGCTGTTCACATCAGTCTCCCATATCATATGTGTAACATACATTTTCCATGTAGCAGTGTTGTCAGACACCATCCATGCCATAGCAGGTACAAACTGTTGTGAGCTTACCTGTTGGTAGAGCTCTTTGCTCACATGGATTTTATACATGCAATCAGAGCTGGGGTATATGGTGCATGAAAGAGGGACATGGAAGAGCTATCCCACATGATGAGAATAACATACCATGGTCACATGGTTGATGTGCAGGTCAATAGTGGTCAGTGGCATCATGGACCTTAGAAGATGTTTAAGGATGGTGATTTTGTATTGTTTTACAGTGGATAACTGTGAAACTTTGGCCAAGTCCCAGTTCTGGGAAGGTTGATTATAGGCCAATGTGTATACACCTTGCCAATAAGGGCTACTTATTTAAATGTTCAATGTCGGAGGTTTGCAGTTGCTATTTTCAATGCATGCCTGCTGGTCTTTTGCTTGACAGACAGTTGCCTGACATATACTATTTTTCATGCAGCTGCCAAATTGACCCCTGCAGAACAAATACATTTTTCAAAATGTGCAGAACGTTATCACCACATCAGGCAGCTCCGCAGGGGCTACAGGCCCACGGAGGATCTCTACAACTTGGAAAAGGCCTCAGGGAGCTGGAGGGCATTCCCAATTGGGGGCCAACTACAAATGATTCTGCTTTTGCCACCCAACCAGCAGGCAGGTCAGCTACACCCGATGTTGGTGCACAATCAGGAGCAGTGCCATCATCTGCACCTAAGCCACCTATTGTACATCCATTACCTGCAGGATCCCAGCCAGGCCAGCACTATGTTGAGCCACCTTACGTGCAGGAACTCCATAGTGAACTGGCTGATCAGAAGTAACGGATTGCTCGGGTTCAGCATAAAATTGAATAAATATTGACAATTGTGAAGGACATCGGGGCCAACCAGAGAAAACATTGAGATGGACATTGTGTGACTAGGACAATTTAACCTTCCCCATTGTTCTAAATTTATTTTTCATAGTTGGGGCTTTTTAGATAGATTAGGATAGTTTAGTTAGCATGGTGTAGTTAGTTAGGCTATAGTTGTATCATAGTAGGAGGTGGGGTTGGGGCTGGGGAGATGTTTTGGTGTATAAGTATAAAAAAATTAAAAACCTTGTTGATGGATGTATTTTGAGGAGGTAGGGTCTTGATGTGTAATTGTGTGTGTCATCTGATGTTTAGAATTGCTTAAGATAAGCTAAGGTAGTTGTACTTCCAAGGTAGGATAAGTTATTGTAGGATAACATAGTTTAGTTAGTTATTTAGCTAGTGTGTATTTAGACTTGAGTATGTAGTTCAATAAATCTTGTTAAGCCATACAGCTTGGTCTCCATCATGTCTAATGTGGAGGTGATAGCATGTATCTACAGGTTATATTAGGCACATTCCAGTGACTTGAGAAGTAGTACTTTGTGATATATGTGACAATACGCATCTCCTATGAAGAAGTTCCTGTCAGTTTGCCAATTGTGTTATATCAGCTAATCAAGATACATTTCTTCTAGGTACATTGCACTCTGGTTGTGGATGGATCCACATTCTGACACAGATAATCTAAATGAATATTACCATGTAATGAAGGTATGTGACTTGCACTGTCAATTGAATATGTTTTCAATACACCCCCTCTAAATCAAGGTTTTGGTACTGAGTCACCCATGCCTGCCCTTCACAATCTTACACATGCATTATGTCTTTGTCATATTAATGGTGTGGTGTTACTACCAGACTTGCTTAGCCCAACCACATGAGTTGTAATTGGTATCAGGTGTCAGAATACATGGATGCCACATGACAAATGCCATGCTTGGATGCCTCAGGTGTAAGTTGGTTCTCATCATAGTTCTCAGTCACCTTATCCATGTTTCAGTCAGTATAAATAGCATGGTGCAGAAATAAAGACACACTACCATGCTGTCATGTTTTGTGAAAATACAGTGGTAATGGCTTTCTTTCACATATGTACAAATTGGCACTGTGGCGCTGTGGGTGTCACAACCCCAATTTACAGGGTCATACCAAAGCAACACCCTTTGCATTTGACACTGCATCAGCTATACAATGATCCATATACCTGAGGCAATGCTAAATGTACTGACACCAGCCTATGGGTGAGGTTTGCATGGCACAATGTGGATTTATATGATTATGGCTTTACAGATTAGCTTTTGCTATGTGTGCATAATTTTCCTACACACATGAGGAGTACAAAAATACATCAGAGACTGTAATTATTCTTAAAGGGATACCTTCATGCTGGTAATGCAACAATTACCTGCAACGAGTCCACCCATTGCAGCATGGTGCTAGGATGCCTGCATTGGGACTGGGTTGTAGATCATACACATGAGCAACTGTAGACACACATTTTGGCCCATATTTATACTTTTTGAGGCAAAACCGCACAGTTTTGCGTCAAAAAGTCAGTGCCAGCTTGAGTCATTCCAGAACGCCAGCCAGGCTCCAAATTTATGGAATCCCCCAAGCTGGCACAAATGGTAGGCTAGCATTAAAAAAAATTACATTAGCCTGATGGGAGTGGCGGTATGGGAGAAGGGGGTTTTGTACCAAAAAATGATGCTAGGATGGTTAGAGGCAAAAGAACTGCCTTTAACTAGCCTAGAGTCATTTTCTGATGCAAAACCATCCATACCACATGACTCATGTCTTATAAAAGACTATGGCCCTCATTACAACATTGACAGTAAATCCTGCTTACCACCGTGCAGAAGACCGCCAAAACACCATTGGGGTGGCGGAATTCCGCTACAGCTATTACGACCGACAGCCCGGAATCCGCCAAAATCCAGACACCCACACAAGTCCGCCACACCAAAGGTCAGTGATAAACTGGCGATAACAAAACCTCCATTGTCACGCCAACAGGATTACGCCCACACTATCAGGACCCACGAATCCACGCGGCGGTCTTTCAACCGCGGTATTCCATTGGCGGTACACACCACTGCGCTCAAAATACACACACATTTACAAAACACAACCACATTGGACAAATCGAAATACACACACCTGATACACATACACACACCACTCCCACACACTCAGTACAATATAAAACACACACCCACATCACCCACATCACCCACAAACCCCTACGACAAAAATTGAGAAAGAAGCTCAGAGAGAGACACCACCATCAACAACACTAGCATCCACAGGCACACAACACCATCACTCACACAACATCCACACACCTCAGACAACACACACAAACAGATCCCCTCACACATCACAACCAACACCACCTCACACATCACCCACATCACACCATGGCACCGCAAAGACACCCCAGGTTCTCTGAGGAGGAGCTCAGGGTCATGGTGGAGGAAATCATCTGGGTAGAGCCACAGCTATTCGGATCACAGGTGCAGCACACCTCCATAGCTAGGACGATGGAGCTATGGCGCAGAATCGTAGACAGGGTCAGCGCAGTGGGACAGCATCCAAGAACACGGGATAACATCAGGAAGAGGTGGAACGACCTATGGGGGAAGGTGCGTTCTGTGGTCTCAAGACACCAGATTGCAGTACAGAGGACTGGCGGCAGACCCCCACCTCCTCCCCAACAACTAACAACATGGGAGGAGCAGGTCTTGGCTATACTGCATCCTGAGGGCCTCGCAGGAGGAGCAGAAGGAATGGACTCTGGTAAGTTAAATCTTAACTATTACATCCCCCACCCTACCTGCATGCTATCACATACCCCACCCTCACCCCCATCATGGCAACACCTCACAATTGTACCGCTATCACAACCCACACATCCCAACACCAAGCCCCGCATGCAACACCAAAACATGGACACCCATCACCAAAGCATGTCCACTACAGATACCCACACAGATCCCCAAACCAATTATCACACAAGGTCCTACACAAGAATGCAATCACTGGAGTACAGGGTCACCCACCCATTGCACATGATGGCACACACAGATGCAATAATCATGCCTTTACAACCCTGCAGGACCCCTACCCAACGTCTCCGTACAGGAGGTTTCAGGCATGTCCACTCCCCCCACAGAAGAGGCCCACAGTGATGACAGCAGCTCTGTCCAACTGGATCAAGATGACCAGCCCGGCTCATCTGGGACCTCGGGACAGTCGGTTCCCCTGACACTGGCACAAGCCACCACAGAGCATCCCCCTCAGGAAACACCAGCACAGCACCCACCAAGCGGGCCCATCCCTCTCTCCCCAGGACACGTCAAACAGCAGTGTGTCCACCACTACAGGGAACCCAGGCAAACCCAACAACCCAAGAAAATCAGGGACCTGGGGGCAGTGGCAGTGGGCACACGGTTTAGGGGACAGAGGCACAGGATTACAGGGGAACTGGAAGGACTGCTGTGTGACAGGGGGAGGACAGGCCCAGGGAACCCACTCTCTACGAGGCCCTCTCCAACATCATGGGAGCGTACCATCATTCCCAGGAGACGATGGCAACGGTACTGGCCAAGTTTCAGGAGACCCAGCGGCTGCAGGAGGAACAGTATCCGGGGATCAGGGAGGAACTTAAGTCCATCAACACCACCCTGGTCACCATTGTAGGGGTGCTGAAGGACCTTGTGAACACCAGGAGGGACACTGTGGCACAACAAGGGGCCCCTGACACTAGCCTGGATGATGAACAGCCCACCACCTCCGCCAGTGCTAGTGGACAGGAGGCACCACCACAGGACCACGATACCAGCACCCCACCGCCTGCAGATGGAGAACCACCCTGCAAACGGTACCTGAGATCCAGGAACAAGACAGAGAACAATGCCAAGACTCCCGCCAGGAAATGAGACCCCCCTGAATGTCATCCTTCTGTCCCACTTCGTTACCCTGTCCATCCATCAACTGCCGTAGCTCCACTTCCTATGCCCCTTTGGACAATGCACCTGTGAAACAAATAGACAGGACTCGGCCATGGACAATCCTCCAACATCACCCCTGCTCATTTTACAACCCCCTCCACTATTTTGCACTGAAATAAACACACTTGAATCACAAAACAAGCTGGAGTCAGTCTGTGCTTTCATAAATGTGTATTTGCAATAACTGTGGAATATAGCAATTTCAAATGTATTCTCAACATACCAATGTAAACAGCTCTAGTCCATGAGGTAATATAGCAGAGGTCACACAGTGGGACCCACATCAGTGAAATGGAAAGGCAAAGTTACAAGTCAAGGGCCATACACTGAGTGAAAGTGACAGACATATGATGGGTCTAACAATTGTATGAGAGGTGTGAGGCAGTAACATCTTCTTACCTGTGTCTCACTGGAAGTATTGCTGGATAACGTTGTTTCTGTTGTCGATATCCTCTTCTTCTGCCTCCTCTTCTTCACTGTCCACAGGCTCCACATCTGCCACAGGACCTCCATCTGGGCCATCCTCTTGCAGAAAATGCACCTGTTGTCGCAAAGCCAGGTTGTGCAGCATACAGCAGGCCACGATGATCTGGCACACCTTCTTTGGTGAGTAGTAGAGAGAACCACCTGTCATATGGAGGCACCGGAACCTGGCCTTCAGGAGGCCGAAGGTCCTTTCGATCAGTCTCCTAGTTCGCACATGTGCCTCATTGTAGCGTTTCTCTGCCCTTGTCCTGTGATTTCTCACTGGGGTCAGTAGCCATGACAGGTTGGGGTACCCAGAGTCACCTGCAAATGTCAAGGGACAACTGTTAGACACACACTAACCCTTAGGGACAACCCCAAACCCAGACAACTATTCACAGGGTATAGGGTCCTTGTCCTCACCTATTAGACACACACAGTGCCTCTGGATTTGCCCCATCACATAAGGGATGCTGCTATTCCTCAGAATGTAAGTGTCATGCACTGATCCAGGAAACTTGGCATTCACATAGGAGATGTATTGGTTGGCCAAACACACCAGCTGCACATTCACCGAATGGGAGCTCTTCCGGTTTCTGTACACCTGTTCACTCCTGCGGAGGGGTACCAAGGCCACATGTGTCCCATCAATGGCACCTGTGATGTTGGGGATATGTCCCAGGGCATAGAAGTCACCTTTCACTGTAGGCAAATCCTCCACCTGAGGGAAAACGATGTAGCTGTGCATGTGTTTAAGCAGGGCAGACAACACTCTGGACAACACGTTTGAGAACATGGGCTGGGACATCCCTGATGCAATGGCCACTGTAGTTTGAAAAGACCCACTTGCCAGGAAATGGAGTACTGACAGGACCTGCACTAGAGGGGGGATTCCTGTGGGATGGCGGATTGCTGACATCAGGTCTGGCTCCAACTGGGCACACAGTTCATGGATTGTTGCACAATCAAGTCTGTAGGTGACTATTATGTGTCTGCTTCCATTGTCGACAGGTCCACCAGCGGTCTGTACACCTGAGGATGCCGGCATCTCACCACCTGCCCCAGCGGACGTGCCCTAAGGAGGAAAACACCGATCAGAGAGTCAGCCAACACTGAGGTATTACTAAATGTCATTAGCAAACATTTGTAAATCTGCAATGTGCCTGTTACTGTGTGTATGCAAGGCCGTGATAGGTGTGGGGCAGTTAATATTAATGCCATGTGGCCCCCTGAAATGGTGGCTGCCTGACCTGTAAGGTGGGACAAGGGAATATGAGGTAACTGCGCTGGCGTTCTACACCGTCGCGGTAGGCGGTTGAAGACCAGAGGCCAATCCTGCATTGGTTAACATTGGACCCTATGGGTCCCAGGAGCCAATGACGATGTACGCCGGCAGTGACGATATGCACCGCCACGGACGTAACCGCCATTTTCTGTCTGTTCACTCACTTGATACCTGACCTTCGATAGGAGAGGACCTATACTGCAAGTGCTGCTGTGACCTTAGTCTGGAAGCGACGATGGCTCATGTGTCTGACGAAAGGGCCCCTGCCTTCACTTCGGAGGAGTTGGAGAAGTTAGTGGATGGGGTCTTCCCCCAGTACATGCTACTCTACGGTCCTCCAGACAAACAGGTGAGTACACTGTGAGCATGCTGCATGGGCAATGCCTGTTAGGAGTGGTGTGGATGGAAGTTACATGGGGGGGGAATGAGGCCTGCATGTGCGGACGGTGAGTGTATGTGCATCAGGGCAAGGGTGGGAACGTGGGCCAATGACTGTGACGGTCCGGACGGTTAAAGTTTTTCCTTTTCCCCTGTACTATACCTCTAGGTCAGTGCTTACCAGAAGAAGGATATTTGGCGTGCCATCGCCAAGGACGTCCGAACCCTGGGGTTCACCACAGATGGAGCACTCACTGCCGTAAAAGATGGGAGGACATTCGCCGCTGGAGCAAGAAGACGGCAGAGGCCAAGCTGGGGATGGCCTCCCAACGTGGGAGGGGTGCCCGTCGCACCATGACCCCCCTGATGTTCCAGATCCTGGCGGTGGCGTATCCATCTGACTCTGCGCGCATTACGAGGTGTCTGGGTGGGGAAGGTGGGCAGTGGGTTACCCTAGGCCAGGGCCAGCTTTGTAGGCAATGTCAAAGCCCAGCTCACCTGAGTTCTTGTTCAGTTCTGATGGAGGTTGAAGACAATCCGACCCCACCCTGAAACTGCTTGTTCCAGCACACTAGTTTTTAAAACAGTGCACTAAGAACAGAAGCTCAAGGGAAGGGGGGAAGTGGATAAAATAAAAAAGAGAGACAACACCGTTCTTGCGTTTCCACTGTTGAAGTGCTGCACAAATCTGCGGCCCTTTCTGACTTCTGTAGAAACTGGTGCCTAATGAAACATAAACAAAGAACAGATAAGTGCAACCTATTCCTAAATGGGTTGCTGACTATCCCTTTATTTATTAGAAATTCTCTTCTAAAAGTACCTCTTGGATCCTGGTCTCTAGTTTCCAGGTTTGGAATGTGTTACTGCTCTGGGATGTGTTTTCTATTACTGTAAAGCTTCTAAAACATTAAACAAATACCGTTATCAGAATTACCAATATCAAACATTAATCATAATATAACTAAAGCCTAAATTCCCAATAGCAGACTCACTTTTCCCATATTTCCAGAATCTTTTATAAAACAAATACTGTACTTTTACATAAAAATACAGTATGTAATTTGTGCAAGTCCTTGATTTACTGTTTGCCTTGCTGTTAATGTTTTCCACTGTTCGATTCTTAAAAGTTGCATGAGAAAAAACAATCTTTGCTTCACAAAGTTCTGCAAAATATTCTTGTAACAAAGATTTGAATCACAATGTTCGTGGAAGGTATTTCGTTTCAAATTGTCTATACAGGAATCCAGAAATTGTTGTCAAAGTTCTTTCAGGTAATAAAAGGTTTTGCACTTACTTGTTGCTGGCAAGAGATACTGATCAGTCTAACCTTGTCTTCTTTCTCTTTTGCAGGTTACTCATAGGAGAGAGGCTGAAGCAAGGAGGAACCGGAAACCGGAAGAAGGAAGAGCCAGAAGCTGCGCCCATTGAAGTCAATGAAAGTCTGTAAAGAGCAGGAGTGCCAGCGCCGAGGGATCTGTTCTCAGGTAAGCGGGAGGTAGACGAGCACAAGCACTGGGTGAGGCTCGGGGGATGCCTTTTATAGACAGGGCTGGGTGTGGTTTGAAGGGCTGGGTGTGGTCCTCACATGCTGCACATGTTCTTGGAAGGTGTGCAGAGCTGGGTGTGGTTTGAAGAGCTGGGTGTGGTCCTCACATGCTGCACATGTTCTTGAAAGGTGTGCAGAGTTTCAGTTATTATGCAAATGAGTTGGATTAACACATGGCCTAGAGAGGAGTATTTTAAAGAAGCCTTGGTAAAAGCAAGGCCCAATGTGTAAACAAAACAGCACATTAAACAACATAGACAGAAGCCTAGGGGGGGGGGGGGGGGGGAAGGTGAGATAACAAGAAAGGCTTTCAATAGTAAGTTTAAAAGGGAGCTATTACAGAACCCACTAGTGCAGTGAGAGGGGACATGCTCTTTGCTGTGTACAAACCCTAACAGGCAAGGACCCTTTGTGAGGCAGGCAATGTGGCACCCCAACCCCACCAGTGGTAAGAGCCATCTACACCTAGACAGGCTCCTGTGACTTCCATGTGTGCAGCAATCGGGCATAGGTCTTGTACCCCATTGGCCTGTGATTAATCTAGGAACTTTAAGTGCATGGCGTAGTGCAGAGGGCTGATGTGTCTGTAGTGTCCGCCAACGGTCGTGGTATTGCATGCACTGAACATGTATTTCTTCTGTCTTTCCCCCACCCTTTTTGTGCTCTCCCTGTTCTTGTGTGCAATAGCATCATCAGGCGGAGGAGCAGTGGCACTGGAGCAGGAGGGAGCTGCATCCCACTTGGCCCTGGAGGGCGAGACAAAGGAGTCTGAAGCCACCAGTGGGACGGAGGGCGAGGGGAGCTCCATGGCGGGGACAGGAGGTGACATCAGCGACTCCTCCTCTGATGGGAGCTCCCTTGCAGTGGCGGGCCCTTCTGTGCCCCCACATCAACAGGTACAGATGCCACCCCCCCAAACCAGCACCGCCCTCCCAGCAGCCCCTCAGCATGTGTCCAGTGGCCGCTCACCCTGGAGGGTGGGCATCTCCTTCACCCCAGGTACCTCAGGCCCTGCCCCAGTCAGCCCTGCTGCCCTCAGTGAGGAGGGTATTGACCTCCTGAGATCCCTCACTGTTGGGCAATCTACCATTGTGAATGCCATCCAGGGTGTCGAGAGGCATTTGCAACAAACAAATGAATACCTGGAGGGCATTCATTCTGGCCAGGCTGCCCAAAAGAGAGCATTTCAGGCTCTGGCCTCAGCACTGATGGCAGCCATTGTCCCTGTGTCCAGCCTCCTCCCTCCAACTTCCTCCACCCAGACCAAATCCCCTGTACCTCAGTCTATCCCAAGCACACCATCAGACCAGCATGCACACACCTCATCACACAAGGGTGGCTCTGGCAAACATAAGCACCACACATCAAACAGGCACACACACAAGCATCATTCCCATGCAGACATACCAACATCCACTGCCTCCACTGTGTCCCCCTCCTCCACGTCGTCCTCCTCCCTCCTTGTCTCGTCTCCACTCACACCTGCATGCACAACATCTTCAGACACTACCTCCATCACCAGCATGACCATCACCACACACCGCTCACGGGCACTCACCACCCCCACTACCATTCACACATCCCCTGTGTCCTCTACCACTGTGTCTGTGAGCCCTCCTCCCAAAGTACACAAACGCAGGCACACACCCACCCAACGGCCATCCACCTCACAACAGCCTCCAGCCCATGCACCTTCACCCAAATTCAGCAATCGTACACTTCCTACAACCACTACCTCTTCCTCCACTCCCAAACACACTCCATCTACCCATCCCAGTGTGTGTAAAAAAAATGTCCTGGCTAACATTGACCTCTTCCCTACACCTCCCCCCGTCCGTCCCCTAGGGCCAGGCTTTCCAGGTCCCAACCCAGCACCTCAGCCACCACTTCACCGGGCACAGTGGTCCCAGCAACAGCGGGCTTTTGGAGTGCGACAGGCATCAGGGCAGCCAATGTGCCACAGAACGAGGGCAAGGACATTCCGCCACCTGCGAAAGTAAAAAAGTTGCCCACATCCTTTAGGGAGAAGGCGAAAACACCGCCAACCAAGGGCTCAGGGAAAACAAAAGTGGATAGTATCAAGACAGCTGCACCACCATCCAAGGTGGGGAAGGGCAAGAAAATCAAGGGCAGCTCAGGAGAGGGCATGGTGGCACCGACTATGGGACCAGTGTCACACCTTCAGTGCACGTCAACGCCAACCGGTACGGCGGAGAAGACTGCCACCTGCACTGCCACCTGCACACCACATGCACCGCCACCAGCACCACAGTCCCTGAGCCCACCACATGCACCGCACTCCCTGAGCCCGCCACCAGCATCGCCGCCACTGAGCCAGCCACCAGCATCGCCGCCACTGAGCCCGCCACCAGCATTGCCGCCACTGAGCTAGCCACCAGCACCGCCACCACAGAGCCCGCCGCCAGCACCGATGCCACAGAGTCCGCCACCAGCACCCCCACCACAGAGGCTGCCGCCAGCACCGATGCCACAGAGGCCGCTGTAAGCACCACTGCCACAGAGTCCGTCGCCAGCACCGAAGCCACAGAGCCCGCCTCAAGCACCGCCGCTACTGACACTGCCGCAAGCACCGCCAGCGGCCCCGCGACGTCATGAGCCAGTGGCACCACCGCAGACATGGCTGCCATCCCCAGTGGGCATTCGACCAAGCCTGATGGTCATTTCCAGGAGCCTGGGCAGCTTCCATGATGCAACACTTTCAGTGGAGAAAGGCATCCACTACCTCTGTCCTTGGCAGGATGAAGCACTCTGGGCACAAAGCCCCCTCCAGACCCAGTGGAGAAAGGCATCCACTACTTCTGTCCTCGGCAGGATGAAGCACTCTGGGCACAAAGCCCCCTCCCGAACCAGTGGAGAAAGGCATCCACTACCTCTGTCCTTGGCAGGATGAAGCACTCTGGGCACAAAGCCCCCTCCAGAACTAGTGGAGAAAGGCATCCACTACCTCTGTCCTTGGAAGGATGAAGCACTCTGGGCACAAAGCCCCCTCCAGAACCAGTGGAGTATCCCATCCACTACCTCTGTCCTTGGCAGGATGAAACACTCTGGGCACAAAGCCCCCTCCAGAAAAAGTGGAGTATCACATCCACTACCTCTGTCCTTGGCAGGATGAAGCATTCTGGGCACAAAGCCCCCTCCAGAACCAGTGGACTATCACATCCACTACCTCTGTCCTTGGCAGGATGAAGCACTCTTGACACAAAGCTCCCTCCAGAACCAGTAGAGACTGTTATCTACTCAAGAGACTGTGGCTTTGCACTCCCCAGGATAAAGCAGTGGGCAAACCACCCACTGGAGAGACTTGAGAGACTGTGGCTTTGCACTCCCCAGGATAAAGCATTGGGCAAACCACCCACTGGAGAGACTTGAGAGACTGTGGCTTTGCACTCCCCAGGATAAAGCAGTGGGCAAACCACCCACTGGAGAGACTTGAGAGACTGTGGCTTTGCACTCCCCTGGATAAAGCAGGGGGCATGGAGCCCCCTCGTGGAGCAGTGGTGTCTACACTCATCCGGCTGAGGTTCCCCCCTCCCCTTCCCCCTGAGGTGCCTGTTACATTTCGATCTGATGCCCCTGTAGTGTTCTCTACGTTTGTTGTCTGGTATCGAGTGTGGGCCTTTCCCATGCATTTTGGGCCCAGTGGTCCACGGACAATTTTTGGTGCACTATCCGGACTTGTGTAGTTGGTGTACATAATTGTATATACTGTATTTCGAGTTTTGACTACTGTTTTTTTCATGATTACAATCGTTCAACTCATTTCCTTTTGTACTTGAGTTCTTGAAAGGGAGTGGGGGTGGTGTAAATGTAATGTTGCAGCATGTATTTGTCTGTATGGTGTTGTGGGTAAGGGTGGGGGTGGTGGTGTTGCGTGTTGCCTGTGTGCGTCACTCTCTTTTCCCACCCCCCTCCCATGTGTTGTAGGTGCAGTACTCACCGTGGTCATCGCCGCCGTCTTTGTTGCTCCTGATAGAGGACCAGGAATACCTTCGCAGGGAGTATTTGGAGTTCTGGCTCCATGGCGTCCTGGTTCCTCGTGGGGTGTGGAGAGGTGAGTGTTTTCCCTTCCACGTCCTGTTTCAGCTGTGTTTTTGTTCACGTTGGTTCCGCCCCGGAAAAGGTGACGGATTGGTCTCTCATAATAGTGTAGGCGGTACATTGTCTTCCACCTGTCTGTTGCCAGTGACCGCCGTGCTGTTTGTTTCTACTGCCGTGGCGGTCGGAGTGTTAAAGTAGCTGTCTATGTTGGCGGTTTCCACCACGGTCATGATTCCATTTTTTTTTGCCGCCGGCCTGTTGGCGTTATTACCGCCACTTTAACACCAACCGCCAGGGTTGTAATGAGGGCCTATATATAAGAGTCATATAAGAGTAGATAATATACCAGAGATATAAGAGTCATGCCCACCACCCCAACGGCCAGCATAGGGGACAAGCGTCCCCTGGGCATGGCCATTGCACCCAGTGTCATGTAGGCGGGCCCATTTCAGGGCCCCCAATGGCACTTCAATTTTTTTTTTTTACTTACCTGGGATAGGGTCCCCCATCCTCTGGTGTCCTTCTGGTGGGGGAATCTGGTGTCTGACAATGGAAATTTGTCCACAGGTCCCCTAACACCTGGTCTGGCCCAGGCATTAAATAATGGTGCAAAGCAAGCTTTGCACCATTATTTGGACCCTCCTCCCACCGTGCATCATTTTAGCATGGGGGGATAAATATTGGGCTATGGGGACAGCACCCTTTTTTAGATTGGAAAGCCTACCTTGCATCTCATTGACATAAGGTAGGTTGACACATCTAAAAAATGGTGCAAACTCCAATATTTTGATGTTAGATATATCTAACATCAAAATATAAATATGGGCCCTTGACTTTGCGCTTTC
Organism: Pleurodeles waltl; assembly: GCF_031143425.1. Lineage (NCBI taxonomy): Eukaryota > Metazoa > Chordata > Amphibia > Caudata > Salamandridae > Pleurodeles > Pleurodeles waltl. The sequence goes on from NC_090443.1 coordinate 251,387,228, forward strand.
ATGTATGCCCCTACCCTGCACTTTGGGAATGACCTACCTCAGTGTAATAACTTCCCTTGTGGAAATGCACAGCTCCATTTCTATGTATGTAGGCCCCTCATTGTTTTTGCACCACAGAATCCATCCTGTTCACATAGTTACAACCTCAGACACAGATGTGACACAGATCATATGTAAAGTGAATTTTTTACATGTGCTGTTGTGAAATCATGATTCAGTATACTGCACAGGAGACAGAGCCCGTGAGAGATCCCAATTCATCGGATGCCCAAACAGATTCCGGAGGTAGAGGATCATGTCTTAATACATGTGTAGGAGAGGAGTGCTTTAGTTAGGAGGTGATCACATTGCCATTTTGTAGGATGGGGCACATTGACTGTCCATAGGTCTGATCAATCAACAGTGGGAGAGAGAAGTCAGGGACGTAAAAAGTCCTTGGAACACTGGCACAATGTTAGACACTCAGCTAAAGAGAAACTGTCCATGTACCACAGACTGTAGCTACTAGGCTGTTTTTCGTGTGAGAAGATGTTTCTTCCACATCTTCATCCATGTGTGTGGCACCTCTTGTGTCAGGGATTGTGCTGGTTTTAAATTTGATGGAGGCACACACACATCAGGGGAGAAGAAGTGTACTCATAGATCACGGCAGTTCTCATCCGTGGCAAGATGTGAGGCATCACTGCAGCAAGGAGCTACACAACAGCAACGTCACAGTGGTAGGCACCCAGGTACTCCTTAATAAATAACATCTCCTGCTACATGGACAGCATAACAGTGAGCAATTTCCACAGCCTATTGGCAGCCTCACTGGTGGCACTTTGGTATGACATTTGTTTGTGCTTCTGCCTCAAGACGACAGTGATTTCGGCCAGGGACTGCTTCACTCCATGCAGCGGGGAGTGGGTGCCTCTGATGGCAGCAGAGTTGCCCCTATTGGGACTGAGGCACCTCTGTACTTCAGCTAGGATGCCCGCTATGGTCTCCATCCTCACCTACATATCTTGTGGCAGCTCCCTCTGGACTCCTACTGCGTGACTTTGGAACATTATGCCTGAGTCCTGGGAGTCCAGGACTTTGGGGGTCATTACAAGCTTGGTGCAGTAACCGCCGTGCGGCCGCCAATGCGGCCGCACTCCCGCGGACCCCATTACAATATCCCCGCTGGGCCGGCGGGCGCAAACCTAGTTAACGCCCGCCGGCCCAGCGGGGATGCGGCCGCAACATAGGAGCCGGCTCCTAATGGAGCCGGCGGTGTTGCGGCCGTGCGACGGGTGCAGTAGCACCCGTCGCGCTTTTCACTGTCTGCTATGTAGACAGTGAAAAGCTGCATGGGGCCCTGTTAGGGGGCCCCTGGACTCCCCTTACCGCCAGCCTCTTCCTGGCGGTGCAAACCGCCAGAAACAGGCCGGCGGTAGGGGAGTCATAATCCCCAGGGCAGGGCTGCTGGCAGTGCTGCCCTGGCGGATTATCACCGCTGGGGCTACAACGGCAGGAAACCGCCGGCCCCGGCGGTGCGACTGCGCCACTACCACCGCGGTCGTAATACGGGTCTCTGTACCGCCAGCCTGTGGGCGGTACGGACGCCACATTACCCCTGGCGGTCGGAGACCGCCAGGGTCGTAATGACCCCCTTTGTCTGAGTTGGCATGTGGTGTGTGTGCTCTGTTAGATGGGTCATCTGGCTACCCCACAATGCTGCGTGTCCTCCCTGCAACTGGAGATGGTGACTGCATGGAACCCTGGATCTGCTGGATAGTGTCTGGGTTGGTGGTTGGCAGCTGGTCATCCAAGTCATCTTCAAATTCCAGGACAGGCTGCTGGGTATTGCCTCTGCAGTGAGATATAAATATGACAATGTTGACCTGTGCTAGCTGTTTAAAGTAATCATCAGACTGTTGTTTTTTATTTTGCCTACTTTACATGGCACTGAGCCAAACATCAAGTCCTCCATTCACCAGCACTTGCCTGCACACTGCCCCACCAGTGCATGTACTTTGATTACCTTCTGTTGGCACATTCAGCAAGTCTACATTTTCAAATCAAATCTGATCTCTCTTAACCAGCTTTTCGATGGTGTCTGCATATGACCCATTACTTGCAGTACAGTGCATGGCAATAGCAGGCCGTGACAGATTGTTATGAAGTTCCCATGCATCACACATGTAAGCATCCAGATAGATTCTGTGTGAGGTCCCTATGCCACCCCACTTGTGTTGTAAGTGTAATAGAAGGGGGGTAAATGCAAGGGGGTAACTGTCCATGTGCATCCTCATGTCACCTATTGTTTTGTGTGCTTAATTCTGCACCATCCACAGTAAGCTGCACCCACCTTGTGTGTATGTGTCCATACAAGGAGGAGTCCCTTCACGCACAACAGCACTATAGGTAGGCATCCTTGCACCCATGCAGCACTGCTGCCTGCATTGCTTGGGCTGAGTGCTGTTGTGCATTAAGGGACACCTCCTTATGTGGACATACACACAAAGTGGGTGCATCTTACTGCAGATGGTGCAGGATTAAGCACACAAAACAAGAGATGGCATGGATGATGCACGTTGACAGTTACCCCCCTTTCATTACTCTTACAAGCACACATGAGGTGGCATAGGGGCATGGCACAGTCTCCAACCTTGTTGATATGTAAATATATGACGTTCCTAGACTGCCTCAGGGGTGCCATTGCAGCAATGGACCATAGAGACGCGAAACATGTCGACCTCATTTTGAGGATGGTCTGGTAGTTCCTGACCTCCTTTCTTCCTGAAAAAGTTGGTAGAGTGGTTGAGCATTACCTCTATTTCACTCTCCGGTTACATTTTTAATCTTGGCCATCGCCCAATGCAGACAAATAAATCTATTACTCAGGTTGGGTCCTGAGACAATTTTAGTTTTTCTGTTGATCTCTCCTTTCCTTTTCTCCTTACTCACTCTTGGGGTTTTGGCATCATCGAGAAAAGATCTCCGGCAAAGAGCCCTCCTACGGGGGGTGCCCGTCAGACATTGCAGCGCCGGTCTGACGAGGAGCATGTCCGATGATGAAGCATGACACCCAAGTGGGTGTGTGAGGACTCTTGCTCCTAATAATTAGGACTCCCTAGTGTTTTCCTTGTCTCTCTTTTCCTTTTGGAACAGTGTATTTCTTTGCATAGTAGTGTTGAAATGTGCATCACACATAGTGGTACAAACACAGCACTTGTGCCTGCTGGTATGCAGGAACGTGTCCCTTCATGCACAACAGCAATCATCCCCTCAACACAGGGTCCCTTGCAATGTGATGCAGATGTGCCTGCATAGGCATGTGGCAGCAAAATGTGAAGTAGCACAGATGATGATGACATTGAAGCACCATTTGTTGTGAGTACATTGCATTAGTGCCCTTTCCCAGAGTTACAGGCAGGCCTTTCCCACCCTTGGTGTCCCCCCATGTGCAACATGCCTGGTACATGCGGCCCATTGTTAGTTAGACAAGTCTAGATCATAGAGTTGGCACGGTGAAGTAAATGGTAAGAGGGTAGTGAAGTTGTCTTTGCACATGGGGGGATTCAGGGGACATTACATGCATGTTGGTGCTTACCCATCGGTGTGCCCCGATGGAACCCATTATCATGCATACAGTTCCTCCGATGTGACTCCCCCTTATGACATTTGTGAGTTACAACATTGCCCCATGCTGCAACTTACCCTGTGTTTGTTGTTGCTCCTCAATTGCTTCAGTGACCTGTCCCTGGACTCCCTTGACCAGTTCATTAAGGCTGACTGCTGCCATCATCCAGCTGCTCCTGGGGTGCGGGGCTATCTCCTCTACTCTACAATGCCGGCTTTTGGTTGGTGGCTGGTTTCTCTTTAGTTGTGTGCTTGCAATCATGCCAGCGCTTCTTACCGTCTGCCACTGTTTTCCTAACCTCAGCCATACTGTTGACTTTATCAACAATGGGCTGACAAATTGCCTCCTTCTTACCTAATGACAACTTAGAGGTGACAAAGAGCTGATGTTGGTGCTCTGTCACCTCTGTGATCAGTATGTTATTTTCTTCCTGACTGAACCTATACTTCCTCTCCCTTTCCAATTCTCCTGTGACTCAGCATGGGCATCCTGGCTGGTACCTCACTCATTGGTTCTCTCTGGGGTCTCTCATGTCCTCCATTCTCCATTTTGTTGCAGGATTATGTTTGGTGTTTTTGCTGGCTTTTTCTGACGTTATTAGCCAAAAAGTGACGATATTACGTTTTGTGTCACATAACGTGCCGCAAATCAGGTTAGCAACACTTTTTGGGGAATAGCGCTATTTCTTGTGACACTTTGCAAAGATTAGCACCATTTTTTGTAGTGCTAGGTTATCCTTTCTGCCATGTTGTGCCATATTGTAAATACAGTGCAGACATGCGGCTAGAAAATCTGTTAGCGCAGTATTAATATTTAAGAGCCAAAACTACGCTAGTGCGGTTTTGTGCCATTTCTTGTAAACCTGGCCCTCAATATTAAAGAGTGCACAATATGTTATGTTGTTACACAGGCTTAGAATGGTTTTGGTGGGTGACTGTGGGAATTTTATGGAGTACATCTTTTAATAGGGTGTTGGCAAGGGAAGATTTGGTATTTGTTAATGTGAAATCGCACGGTGCATGTTTGCAGATGGACATAGGAAGCATTTTAACATGTGTCTGATTTAAAGGAATACGTTAGGTTATTTATATGTGTTTGTAGTTGGTATTAAGGAATATACTTTGTGTTGGGTGTATGAGGTGGCAAGGGGGAAGCAGTGTTAATAATGGTTCCTTAGTGTGTGGTTTGAGCAAGGACATTGTAGGTGTATGTGCCAACCATGATTTCCCTCGATGGGTGAGTCATGGATGTTCCTTAGCCTGGCAGCAAGGGCTTAAGCATGTAGTGTGAAATATAAGATTGTACTTGGTCAGGGTAATAGTGTGCATCAAGTTCACTTTAGGTTGCCATTTAATAGAGTTTCAGGTAGTGCTTTAGTTTGATAGCAAGGGACTACCATACATAGGTGTGGTGTATGCTCAGAGTCTGTTTTTGTTTGGGTTGATATGTATCTGACAGCATAAATAATAATACAAATTACTTCTTCCAGGTTCTCTCCCATCTTTAGGGTGGTCATTGTGGGACATAGTCATACTCTGTGCCGAATGTGCGTCATTTTTTTACGCAAATTCGGCACAAACCTAACTTGATATTTATATTTTGACATTAGACACATCTAACATCAGAAAATAGGAGTATGCACCATTTTCTGGATGTGTACACCTACAGTGCGTCAATGAGATGCAAGGTAGGCGTTCCCATCTAAAAAATAATGCTATCCCTATAACCCTATATTTAGCCCCTTGCTAAAATGATGCACAGGTGGGAGGAGGGGCTAAATCATGGTGAAAAGGGTGCTTTGCACCATTATTTAAAGCCTGGGTCAGACCAGGCATTAGGGGACCTGTGAACCCATTTCCATGGTTAAACACCATGGAATGGGTCCACAGGGGACCTCTCCAACCCCCGTGACACCCCCACCAACAACAGAGGAACACCAGAGGATGGGGGACCTCATCCAAGGTAAGTAAGGTAAGTATTGGTAAGTATTTTTAATTTGTTTTAAGTGCCATTGGGGGCCCTAACTTGAGTCCCCCTGCATGGCTCAGGGTGCAATGACCATGTCCAGGGGACAATTGTCCCCTATGCTGGCCGTTGGGGTGGTGAGCATGACTCCTGTCTTCCCTAAGACAGGAGTCATGTTTTTGGTGGTTGTGCGCCAGAAAATTGCGCTAGTCTGGCATTGTTATGCCTCTAACCAGGCTCGCGTAATTTTCTGACACACAACCCCCTCCTTCCCTACCGCCACACGGCTAACGTCTTCTAAGACGCTAGCCCAAGTTTAGCCCCAGCTTGCGCCATTCAATAAATACAGCGACTGGCTGGTGTTGTTTAAAGACGCAAACTGGCACTAAACTTTTTGCCACAAAACTGCGTTAGCGCAGTTTTGTGGCAAAAAGCGTAAATATGGGCCTTAGTCTGGTAGTCACAGAACATTTTGGCCAGGTGGGTCTGTGGTCATGTGGAGGATGGGTAGAATTTGCCTTTAATTTTGAAATGTGTGTGTTACCTATAGTCCAAGTGGTTTTATTATGTTATTTGGTTGGGGATGTGAAAACTATGCCTGTTTGGGCAAGAATCTTGAAGATAAAGTGCGTGAACTGTGATTTGAGTCTATTATGTTTCATGAGGAAAGATTCTGCTAATGTGTTTCTTGTTGGTACATTTGAAGATGGAATCTGATCTGTTTTTTGAGTGTTCAGAATTATACGGTGTTAAACATGCATTTGATAGTTAGGACCCATGAGGTGGGATCTTGTGAGCTGGGAATAAAATTACATTCACTCTCTTTCCAAGTTTCCACAGCTAACTTAACAATTTTAAGTTGTGCACATTTATTCCACTGACTGATCAGGTGATTTTGATTTTATTCACAGTTTTATACAGCTTTATTGTTTGTGTTGAGAAAAACTGGAGGACTTTTTTTAAAAAGAGAAAAACTTAAATGTTACCATCTAAATCCCCATTGTTGTCTTCAATGCTCGGAAACGAAGGTAAAACTGTACTATAGGAAACTACACTGAGCAGTATTTATATTTTCCTGGGTGGTTTTACCACCCTGAAATACCACAGACCTCTGAGGTTGGGCCCCATTATGTTTAGTATTGAAGGGGTATGGCGACCTCTTCCATGAATGCACATATTGTGAGAATAGGGTAAGAGAACTGACGTTGGAGGGGTTTCTGTTTTGTGAGTAAGGAGTCTTGTGGTGTTAACTTGTTTTTTATCTTTCACAGGAATCAAATGCTTCACTGAGGCAGGGAATCTTTTGACCCAGTGAGGTATGTGGAGAGCCATACACAAATGTACACTAACACCAACCAATTTTAACACCATGACCAATGTGGCCGTAGAAGGAGACTCCAATCGATTAAAAGTTTCAAAGCTTTATTTATAAATACAAAGCTCATGTCATAAAGACTGTGCGCAAATTCCTATTGTAAAGATAAATCACCACCATTGGTTGCCCAAAACAGTAAAACAAGTTTAATCTAATTAGCTTCAACACAATTAGGCATTCAAGAAGAAGATTACATGTCATTAAAGAAATGGCTTGTGTCACAGAAACATATCTCAGATCAGACTGTGTTAGCATTTGTCAAATCAAATTAAGCAGAGAACACAATCCGGGTAGGATATAGGTTATCCCTACAGTTAATAAAATTAGGACATGCATGTGTGGGGACTGGCTAACACATGTGAGCAAATTACAAAACAAAAGAAAAATAATTTTGAAAAAATTATCTTGGGCTAGAGACTACTAACTAGAAAAAGGGGCATATTTATCGGTTATTACCAACTTGAAGTTGGTGGTAAACCGCATTCTGGCTGCAAAACATTCACACATCCCCCTGTGACTCGCTATTTTGAAGGGACGCCCTTAACACCCCTTTCCTAATACAGACTCACTACTCTATTTTGTGATTCGGTAATAGTTTACCAAAGTGCAAAATAGAGTTATTTCAGGCCAAAGGGTATTTAGCGGTCGCAAAAGTCCTAATTCTCTGTTTGCAACTGCTAAAAACATTTGTGCATGTGGCCCAATGTTTAGAGAAATAATAGTGTATCTTTCTAGGCAAAACATCTAACATTCACAGCTAATATACCAGAATGCTTCTACGTGTTCATTAGCAAATATGAAACAAAGCAATTTGTGAACCCCCAAATATGTGGCACAGGGCCACAAATTGTAGAGGTTTACCTGATCTATTTAGTAGTCTTATTTATAAGTAAACTAAGTAAACTACATGTTGAATAGTGCTGGTATTAATTAATTGGAAACCTGTAATCCTTATATAAAGTACGTTTCTAATTTCTTAGTTACAGTTGTGCTGCGACCTCTCTTGTCACCTGCAACAACTAAATTATGTACCTGATCAACTGTAATAATCTTTTACAATTGAGCTGTGACTTCATCGTATCTGCTACCTGTTTTTGTTCTTGTGGTCTATTGTTTCTAAAATATACAGTGATCAGCAGAATGAAGAGAGTTACTCCAACATGCTTATTTTTCTTTGTTATAATTTATTACAGGAAATAGAGTCTCTCTATATGTAACTATTCATTCCGAGCTAAAGCGTTGTTTTAAATCTGACTTAAATTAAACTGATCCTAATATATATATTTCTTATATGTTTCTTTATTGTGATTTTTTGATAATACACGAGAAACAACTGTAATAAGTTAAAAAGTATTCCACAAAGTCCCTCAGTTCAGCAAAAGTACTAGACTAAATAAGATCCCACAAAGAATAAAAAGAACATAGGAAAGAAAGAAGAGTGAAAAATAAAACCCAATAAAGAATAAAAAATCCCTCACGCTTAACCAGCACAGTTTAAGCAATACCTAAGGTAACGCTCCCCCACACAAAAACGTACTCCTCACAATCAAAGAGATGACGCCACATGCCCCAAGCATATCATCCCAGAATCCCAAATTAAAGCACTCCAAACATCATCCCATTTCAATGGATAAAAGAAGTAGTCCAATGCAAAAATGCAAAAGAAGGGCAGTCAAAGTTTGCAGAGGCTCAAAAAAGGACCCCAAGTCTCATTAAAAACCTGAATTTGTTGCTTAACCTTATAAATTCAGCATTCATAGGTAGCCAACCGATAAAGCTCAGCTAGCCACTCTTAATTTGTGGGTATCTATGCTGTACACCAGTGCTGAGATATGCAGAGAATGTACCATAATTGTCATACACACCAATGGGAAGTCATACTTTCCAGAGGGACTTTGGGGGTCATTCTGACTCCCGCTGGCCGCGGTAACTGCGGTGCCGGCGGGAGCCGCCAGAATACCGCTGTGCGGTCAGAAGACCGCCGCGGTTATTCTGTGTTTCCCGCTGGGCGGGCGGGAGACCGCCAGAAGGCCGCCCGCCCGCCCAGCGGGAAACCCCTTTCCACGAGGATGCCGGCTCCGAATGGAGCCGGCGGAGTGGAAAGGGTGCAACGGGTGCAGTTGAATTTCAGTGTCTGCAGTGGCCCCACGACACCCCATACCGCCATCCTGTACCTGGCGGCCAAAACCGCCAGGAACAGGATGGCGGTATGGGGGTCTGAATCCCCATGGCGGCGCAGCAAGCTGCGCCGCCATGGAGGATTCCCATGGGCAGCGGAAAACCGGCGGTACACCGCCGGTTTTCCGTTTCTGACCGCGGCTGTACCGCCGCGGTCAGAATGCCCAAGGGAGCACCGCCAGCCTGTTGGCGGTGCTCCTGCGGTCCCCGGCCCTGGTGGTCAAGGACCGCCAGGGTCGGAATGACCCCCAAAGTCACTTAACAGGGTCATTTTATCTGACTCCTGAAAAGGAATAAAACTTGGTGAGAGTAATTTCTGCCAATACATAATGTCAACCAATACTAAATGCAGGGCATGACCAAAGTATGTGGTACACATAACATGCAACATTTGGACACCTCCAACATACCTCACTAGGAACAAGACAAGCTCTATACAATTTGAAAACAGCTCTATACCAATTATGTAGGATTTTCAAATAAGCAAACTTTAAGTGTGCTTCTGTGAACGAGCAATCATGACACTTTAAGATTTCTTTCCAGTCACCGTCCAAGTAGTCCACTCCCAACCACTCCTGCCAATAAGATCTAGTCGCAAAGGAAGCATTACATGAGTAGAGGTTGTAGTACTTGATACATATTTTACATGGCACCCTTGAAAAGCCCTTAAGCCTGAAGTGGTTCAGAATCAGAAAAGTCGAGAGAGGAATCCCATCTCACCCGAAGTTACCTCTTAAGCAATGCCGCACTTGCCAAAACTTCCAGAGCTGCGACTGGGAAAGCAAGAATGGCTCAAAGGAACAAAACAAATCCCCAGAAAGGATGTCCCAAATTGTTTTAATTCCTCGCTCTTCCCAAACAGCACATCAGATCGGCCGTTGATCCACAGTGATTACCTCGTTTTACCAAAATGGCAAATATTTATGAACTGTACTATTCACTCTCAAGAGTCTGTGCAAATCTCTCCTAGCGGGCCACATGGGCCTTAATTTTATAGAACAAAGTGGGGCTACCTAAACCCACAGGAGTCAGGACAAATTCCGCTCCCATGACACCCAATGAGGCAGACAGGCCAGTTGTGATAAATGTTGAGCCAGATAGTAAAGCTGTATGTCAGGAAGCCAGAGAAGATCTGGATTCTACATGAAACCTTGAAGATTTAAGTTGTGGATTCCTGCCCGCCAAGACAAACCTCTTTATACTCAGATTTATAGTGTGGATAGTGCTCACAGGAATGATCAAGGGCAACATATAGTAGTAGTACAAAATCTTTATTCGACTTTCAACAAGTCATAAAAGACATAACAGTCATAAGAAAAATCTCCAATTATGATACATACATTTCAATATATAATAAAAAATTGAGTAAGTAAAATAATAAAAATGTAAAAAAACCACACAACAATAAAACAGTCTAGTGTAAAACTTTCACAATTAATTATATTTCAATCACCTCTCCCATAGATTTCCTTATCTTTAATACAGAACATAAAAGGTTAGCTAAAATTCCGCACATCTCTAAAGAAGATAGTGACTGGAGACAGGCATAGGCTGTGCAACACTGGGGGAGATTGATTGACCTTAAAAGCGGAACAACTAGGCGCTTCCTCTGGTGGGCGTAAAAATTACAGAATAAAACCACATGGATTGTGGATTGAAGTGTTTTTGCATCACAGGGGCATGGTTTTAACAAGGTGGACCAATCGTTCATAATTGGAAATGAAACTAGGCGATGAAACGTGTCTAGCCTAAATCTAGTAAGAACGTAACGGTGGCGAGGGAGTACCACGTTTGCCAAGTACGGCTGCATGCCCTCAGCCATCAAAATTATTTGGTTATGATTGACTGAGGTTTTTTTTTATTCCGCCCCCCAACGTATGTCTTCTAGATAGTTTAATGCCAAGTTACTCAGGTCCTTCCTGGATATCTTCCGCAACGAGACTGGGTTTATATAGTAGTCTTTATTGCCCATTTTTTCGAAGAAGGTCATAATGTATTTTAACCATGGTACCCTTGATGTATATAATGACTTCGTACAGTTGGTCAGGATGGCCTTATTAAAACTAGTGTGTTCCGAGGTCCAGACTTTATGCCATAGTAACAGTGGCTGGATCTTTATCAAGTCTGCTATGAAGGGAACCCCGAGTTCCGAGTGTGTGACGTACGATGAAGTGCCTTTTGGTACCCTCAACAGATGTCGTAGGAAATCATTTTCCACTGTCTGCACTAGATCACAGTTTGTATGTCCCCAAATTCCTGCCCTGTACGTAACAGCCGGAATACACTTGGCTCTATAGATCTTTATCATGTTAGGGGGTGTGATCCCCCCAAGCCTTTTGGAGAAGAGTCGTAGTGCCATCGTTGTTTTGATCAAGTGCACTCTCTTCGTCTTCCTGCAGTTGGCCCAGGAACCCAGCTTATCAAATGTTATACCCAGATATGAAAAGGTTTGCGCGATTTAGACCTTGCTATCTACAATAGTGGTGTTATAAGTCTTGCCGCGCTTCCCTCCGCAGTTCATGATAAATGTTTTGGAGCGGTTGACAGTAATTCCCAGCTGTGTCATGTATGTGATGCAGGTTGTTAGGAGTTTCTGGAGAGCTATTGGGGTCCTGGCCATTAATACTGCGTCGTCTGCATAAAGTAATGCCGGAACAGGTCGATTATCTATTTGGGGTAGATCTTTACACCTAGTAGCCAATTCTTTGTCTAGGTTGTTTATATACATTGAAATCAGGAACTGAGCGAGAACGCAGCCTTGGCGCACTCCTCTGTGTAGACCAAAGGGGCGAGTGCATTCCTCTTTTAGGCCGTACCTTACTCTTGCTCTGCACCCTGTATACATTTCGCGAATAAATTGAGTTAAGGCCGGTTCCACCCCCATACTATTTAAAATATCAAACAATTTATCATGGATTACACAGTCGAAAGCTGATGATAAGTCAATAATGGCCAGGTACAGATTGCCTGCTCTGATCTTAGTGTACTTTCCAATAATGAGACTTAAATTTAAACTTTGTTCCACTGTTCCGATTCCTTTCCGGAATCCATACTGGACCGGGGATAAAATGTTCTTTTCCTCTGCCCATGTTTGCAGCCTATTCAGAATTATTCTCCCCGCTAGTTTAGCTGTTGTGTACAGCAGGGAGATTGGCCTGTAGCAGGCTGGATTAAGGCGGTCACCCTTTTTATATATTGGAATTATGTTAGAGTCTCTCCAAGATGGTAGGGGTCCGCATATGCAGATAGCCCTCAATGTCTGCATCAGTACAGGCCCCCACATCTCAATATTGGCCTTAAATATGTCGATCGGAACGCCATCTGGGCCTGGCGCTTTCCCTGATTTGCTTTCTATTATAGCTTCCTCAACCTCCTGAAGGCTAAATTGGGGGGTTATAACTAGGCGCGGACCTTCCTGTGAATCGTGGTCATGTGTATAGTCTAGTGTGTCGCTCGTCAGTGAATATATATTAGAGAAATGTGCTACCCAATCTTCTTTCGAGATGGCGATTTCCATCCTAGGAATGTCTCTGTCCCCTAACACGGGGGAGTTTATTGTCTGCCAGAAGAGTATATTATCTTTCTTACGACTTGCTATATGGAGGGTTTCCCACAAGTTTGTTTTTATAGTCAATTTCCTTTCCTTTATTGCTGTCTTATATTCCTGTCTGCGTTTACGTATGTCACTCAAGCACCTTTTTGGGGCATTTAGGGCCTTTTTCAGTCTCTTATGTGCTTGAGTGCAGTTATAGTCAAACCATCCGCACATGCTTTTTTTCCCTGCCTTCCTGCTTCTAATAGTGAGGGCTTCTTTTATGGTTTGAGTAATCATCGTAAACGCACTTAGACATTGCCCTGGATGTGGGTTCTCTCTTCAACAGTCTGCGAAAGCATGTTTACATTGGCAAATTACCTGTTTCAATAAAGACTTGGGGTCTGTCTGAGACCACTTCATAGTGTATCCATTGCGCGGCACCAGTTCAATATCATCTACCAGTGTAATATTATCCTCCCTAGCTGCTAAAAGGGGGGATAGTAGAAGATTCATGCTCTGGGGGTAGTGATCACTAATTGCCATGTCGTGCAAGGTATAGTTTGTAAGGTAGTGTGCGAAGTGAGTAGACATTAGGACATAATCGATCACTGTATTTACGCCCCTTCCGTTATACGTTGGTTTAAGCTGTGGTTCGTCCAAAAATAATTCATTTACAAAGGATAGGTTATAGGTTTGAGCCAGTAAATTCATTTCATCTCCTTGAGTGTTGTGAGAGAAGTGGAGGCTTGCACCTATGCCTTCCGAGTCCCAACCACATATCTTATCTGAAATTTCTTTACACGGAAGAACGTTAAAATCACCACCCCAAATCAGTAGGATCTCTCGGTTGTTTTTTCCGCATATTTTTTTAAAATCATTTTCCATTTCCACTAAAATGTTGGAGAATTCTCCTGGAGCAGCATTATTATAAAAATTAATAATGACTAAATGGGTCTTGTGGTCCAGGTTACTCTCTATCAATTGGTAGTATGGGCTCATGAATTGCATCTCTAAGTTCTGTAAGGATAATTTGTTGGAAATATATGTGCACAGTCCCCCTTTAGGTCTACCATACCTTGACTGCTCAGCAGGAGTATGAAATGTTTTATAGCCATTTAGATGGACGGGAGTTAAAAGCTGTAAGCAAACACATGAATAGTCTTCTAAAAAATTGGCCCAAATCTCATTGCCTAGCTTGTTAGCTAGGCCTGCAATATTCCAGAATAGTAAGATTATTTCCGATTTCTGGTTAAAGTTCTGTTTAAAGTTACAGTGCTGGTCCATTGGTGAGTGAGGGGGGATATCACTGTGAGTTGGGTTTAGTATATATCTGGGATCATCGCCCTGCCTTAGATGAGGTAATATCTCATTCCTTATGGGAACCATAGTGTGTGATATGCCTTCCTTATGTGGGTCAGTCCCTGATATATGAATTGTCTTGGCTACTCTTTCAGGGAGAGCTGACTGTTTCATATTGAGTCAATCTCTATTTTCCAACGTTGAAAGGGGGTAAAATCTGTTGCCTGTTATAGATAAGTCTGGACTGGATAAGGGTGCTACAGCTCGCTGTGGATGGATGGAGTTATTCCCCGCTGGTCTTTGATAGAAATAACCCAGGGGTAGTAGCGAGATTCCTTGTAGGGTAACTTGTCTGGCTCCTAAGTCATGAATAATTCTATTCACTAAATTCGGTGAGCCAAAAGAAAGGACCACACAGTCTCCAGTTAGCGCTTTCATGCTGTTTCCTATCCATTTGATTCTTCTGACCATTTTTATGTCATCAAAAAGGGTCCTCACCAATCCAGGGCCCATTCGGGCCCTGATCCAATTGAGGGCCTTGTTTCTCAAGGCCGTCCATGTTTCTCGTTGTTGATCTTCTATCGGTGGGACATTAGCCAGGACCACGACATATGGTGTAGCCTCCGGGGGGAGATGTAGCAGGTCACTAGGGAGGTAAATGGGATTTTGGGGTCTATTCCTGCTAGTTGTGTTGCTCCCTGGATTTGAATAGGGATAGGTAATCGCTGCCCTATGCGTAGCACTAATTGCTGTCTTACGTAGTGTGGGATTTAGAACTTTGTTATCTGGAGAAGGATTATGTGGTGTAATAGATGAAAAAGAGGGTTGGGTAGAATGGTACAGCGAAGGAGGTATTGGTTGAGTTTGTAGTTCAGTCTGAAAATTAACGTTTCGATGTGTACTGATTGGCCTATTGTATGGGATAGGCTGTCTGGTGTTATCACATTCTGAGGACCGCAATGTGCTTCTGGAGTCCTTGCTTTGAAAATGCGTGTCTTCCCGTTGTAAGGACTTTATTATTTCAAGACCTGCCTCAAGACTATACTCCACCCCCTTTAGGCGCTCCGACATAGAGTCCAAGGTGGCTCCGATAGATAATTTCAATAAGTTCACTACCTCGTGGAGATTTATAAGGAGCGACCGAACAGTGTCTCCTGCTGAAGTTAAGGATTTCTTCCGTGTTGATTTTTTAGAATATTTTTTAATTGGAGTAGTTATTAGGTCTATCACTGGCGTTGTTTTTGCGGTCTTATCCATCAGGCCTATCTCTGGTTTTCTTGGTCGCTTGGCGACAGGGGATATTTCATCCGTGGAATAGATCAGATTCGAAGAGTCTTTAACGCAGCCATTTGTAAGCCTTACTCTTGAGTGTCCATCCCCATGTTCGCTGGGTGGGGAGTTGTGTTGCGATGGTGCGGACCCTAATGGTTCATGGGAACGCTCTTTAGGTAATGACATTTTCCCTTCAACTGTAGCGATTTGCTTATCTATCATTCCCATCGCCCCAGAGATATATTTTAATATAGATGAACTGTCTTTTAAATTTGTTGAGTTATTTAGGTTTGAATGTTTCCTTTTACCCATATTTACGTAATGTAATGTAATTTAATTTATTGGCCGGTTACTCAAGGGGCTATGTTTGAGTACATAAAACGATTTCCTTAAAACAGGAGAAGGGGACTAGTCGCTAGAGGACAAGCTTATGGTGCAAGAATAAAGAGGGGGGGCCCAGCCCGGCCTTTTCCAGTGGGTGACAGGCGAGGGGCGGACTCTTATTTCGTGAAATAGGCCTCATGGCCAGTCCAATCGGGGTGGCAAAATTTAAAGAGCTCCTACCCCCTCGAAGAAACGCAGCGCGACAGGTGGAAAAAAGTATTTAAAAGTATTTAAAAGAAAAGGAGATCAGGCAAAGCACCAACACGATACCTTCAGGCAGTCAAACACTTGTAAGGTGCCTAGTCCCGAAGTCCAGGAGTTTTTTTTTTTTTTTAGGAGAAATGTCAGGGGGTGGCCCTGCCCTGCCTCTTCCTGGCAATGACGGGCCCGCTCTTGGCCCGTGCTTCGCCCGGGCGCCGCCCGCACGCGTCTCGCACAGCGGGAGCGCGAACAGAATTTAAAGGGCTCCTGCCCCTTGATCAGGTCTCCAAGCAACGCGCTTCCTGCGACGGCGGGAGCGCGAACAGAATTTAAAGGGCTCCTGCCCCTCGATCAGGTCTCCAAGCAACACGCTTCCCGCGATGGCGGGAGCGCGAACAGAATTTAAAGGGCTCCTGCCCCTCGATCAGGTCTCCAAGCAACGCTTCTTTCAAGGGCAACATATCAAAAACATAGTAAAATCTATGAGCAGTCACCTGTACCCTGCCCCAAAAGGTGACCTGTAAGGCAGACGATCTCTCAAAGTTCATTATATTCATTAATGGCTGGAAACCATCAGCCCCCATATTGCCCAACCCTCCATTTATCAGCAAACCCAGATACTTCAAAACTGAGTTCTTTGATGTGAAGCCAAAAACGTCCTGTGGATTGAGTTCTCTAGTTCTCTAGTCCCTATACATGAGTTGCAACGCTTTAGACCAATTTATCTTATATCCAGAGGAGACCAAAAAAGCCTTGATTAGCATCATGAGTTGGGAAACAGAGGCTGCTGGCTCACTTAAGTCAATAAGATATCATCTGCATACAATAAGATTTTGCAAGCACCAACAGGATTGTTCAATCCCCTAATAAGGGGAGACTGGTGAAATGCCACCCCCAATGGCTCCGGAGCTAAAGGGAACATCAAAGGCGCTTATGGGCACCCAACTGATGCCTTATGAGATATGAAAGGCCCTCGTTCAATGACCCCAAGACTCAATCTGCACAGACAGGACTTTTTATAACCACTGTATTTTGGACAAAAAGCCTGGGCCTATACCTGCCCTACTTAAGGTGCGATAAAGATACCCCCACTCAATCCCGTCAAAAACCTTTTCGGCATCAAAAGCAGCAGCAGTTTATCATCTGAATAATTTCATACTTGCCCTATTACAATTGACAAAAACACCTGTGATTATGGGAAGACCACCCCAGTACAAAACCTAACCTGAGAGCTATGTATCAAGCTAGGAAGGACATTCTTGAGGTGAGTTGCAAGATCCTTTGCGAGAAACTGAGGGGCATATTTATACTCCGTTTGCGCTGGATTTGCGTCATTTTTTTAAACGCAAATTAGACGCAAAACTAACTCCATATTTATACTCTGGCGTTAGACGCATCTAGCGCCAAAGTCCATGGAGTTTGCGTCACTTTTTAGCGTGAACACCTACTTTGCGTTAATGATATGCAAGGTAGGCGTTCCCGTCTAAAAAATTGACTCCGAGGCATGTGCGCCGTATTTACACTCCCGGGCAAAAATCAGGCCCGTGAGTGGGCGGGTCAAAAAAAATGACGTCCAGCCGATTTTGCGTCGTTTTTTAGCGCCTGGTCAGGGCAGGCGTTAAGGGACCTGTGGGCTCGGAAGGAGCCCAGAGGTGCCCTCCCATGCCCCCAGGGACACCCCCTGTCACCCTTGCCCACCCCAGGAGGACGCCTAAGGATGGAGGGACCCATCCCAGGGAACATAAGATAAGTTCAGGTAAGTAATATTTTCTTTTTTTTTTTGTGGCATAGGGGGGCCTGATTTGTGCCCCCCTACATGCCACTATGCCCAATGACCATGCCCAGGGGACACAAGGCCATTGGGCAAGGGGGCATGACTCCTGTCTGTGCTAAGACAGGAGTCATTTCAATGGGGGTTGGGAGTAAAAACAAATTGCGCAAATCGGGTTGAGGCGATAATTTTGCCTGACTTGCCCCATTTTTTGGCACCCAAGCTCCATTTTCCCCTACGCCGGCGCTGCCTGGTGTACGTCATTTTTTTTCACGCACACCAGGCAGCTCCGCCGGCTAACGCCGGCTAACGTCATTGAATAAATACTGCGCCCGCATGGCGCTTCAGAATGGCGTTAGCCGGCGCATATTTTTTTGACACAAAATTGCGTTAGCGCAGTTTTGCGTCAAAAAGTATAAATATGGCCCTTCATGTCCGCATTAATAAGCAAAGTAGGATGATAATTTGCACAATTATTAGGATACTTAACAGGCTTTCAGATAAGGCTGATGATCTCTCTATTAAACCCACCCGAATGACAGCATCACCCACTAGCTCCTTAAACAAAACTACGTAGAAGCGAAACCATCAACTCTCTGTTAATCTTATAAAAAATGATCAGGAAGCCATCATCTCATTGGGCTTTGTTGTTGGACATATTCTTGATGGCCACCTCCAAGATCTGCTCATCAGTGAACTTCCCCTAAAGGAGCTGCCTTCCCTTCTCAGACAAGAAAAAGAGACGAGGATCCCACAAGAAATCTAGGGGCATATTTATACTCTGTTTGCACCAAACACCAAATTTATGGAGTTAAGGTCATTTTTTTAAAGTGGAGACCTACTTTGCCTTAATGAGATGCAAGGTAGGCGTTCCCGTGCAAAAAATGACTCTATGGCCTTAACGCCATATTTAGGGGCATATTTATAGTCTGCGGCATATTTATACTCTGTTTGCACCGAATTAGTGTCATTTTTTTAAACTCTAATTCGGTGCAAAACTAACTCCATATTTATACTTTGGTGCTAGACCCATCTAGCACCAAGGCCCTGATTTAAACTTTGTTTGCACCGCATTAACGTCATTTTATGACACAAAAGTGGCGCAAACTTACAAAATATTGGCCCTTATTTATACTTTTTGCTGCAAAACTGCACTAACTCAGTTTTGCACCAAAAAGTTTAGCACCGGCTTGCACCATTTCTGTGCACCAGCCGGGCACCATATTTATGGAATGGTGCAAGCCGGTGCAAAGGGTAGGCTAGAGTTTTAAAAAATGACTTTAGTCTGGTGGGGCTGGCAGTATGGAAGAAGAGGGTTTAGCACCAAACAATGACTTTAGGCAGGTTAGAGTAAAAAAAAATGACTCTAACCAGATTAGCGTCATTTTATGGTGCTAAACCTACCATGCCACATGACTCCTGCCTTAGAAAAGGCAGGAGTCATGCCCACCACCCCAGTGGCCAGCACAGAGGACAGGGTTCCCCTGGGCATGGCCATTGCACCCGGTGCCATGTATGGGGGCCCATTTCAGGGCCCCCTATGGCACTTTCAAAAATAAAATGCACTTACCTGTACTTACCTGGGATGGGGTCCCCCATCCTCGCAGTCCCTCTAGTGTGGGTGGGGGTGCCCCTAGGGCCTAGGGAGGGCACCTCTGGACTTATTCCATGGTGTCAATGACGCTAATTCAGTGCAAACAGAGTATAAATATGCCCCTTAGCGTCAAAAAATGATGTTATCTGGTCAGAATCATTTATTTTGACTCAAAACTGCCTAACGTCATTTTTTTTTAAGCTAGCCTACCCTTTGCACCGGCTTGCACCATTCCATAAATATGGTGCCCAGCTGGTGCTAAAAAATGGTGCAAGCCGGTGCAAAACTTTCTGGGGCAAAACTGCCTTAGTGCAGTTTTGCACCAAAAAGTATAAATAAGGCCCCTAGTGCTGAGAACAAACGTGCAAATGTTTTTATGATCTTTACTGGGTGTGTGAATAATACTTGCGTCTTGCTGTGTATCATGAGAATAGCAGAATTTGCTCCCACTTTGCAGTTGAGCTACAAGAAGCCTGCCTGCCTTTTCACCTTCCTAGTAGTGATGCCACTTCAGGCAAATGAGGATATATTCTGCTTGTGCTATAAGGTGCATCTTAAGATCATATTTTGCTAGCTCTAACTGACATAAGGAAGCAGCTGTGTGATGCCTTACATAAGTCCCTGTAAAATCATGTACCACCTTCTCTAATCAGGCTTGTTTATCAATAGTTTCCTGCTTTTGGATCACTCAATCTCTCATGAGCATACCTCTTAAGGTGGCCTTCCCTGCTGCCCATAACATCTGTGCTGAATTTGGAGAGGATTCATTATCTAATAAGAATTGACATAGATGGCCAATACATTTTTGTCTACTTTCCAGAGTATGATAACGTCAAAGATTCAGCCACCAACGCTTGGATGCAGGGGACACATACACTAGATCCAATGTCAGATCTGTCAGGGCATGAGCAGAGATTCCCTTACCATCAATAGAAAAAGCACTCATGAAGGCCAACGAGGTACAGAACATTAAAAAAAAGTCTATCTGGGAACAAGTCTCATGGACACAGGAGATAAATGTGTACTCCCTATGTCTAAGGTATGTTCAACGACATGGATCTTTCAACGCATGATCAGTCATTACATCATGCAAGATTTTCTATCCTTAGCGTTAGCTCTATCCATTGGGCCAGAACAATCTAAATGGGGATAAGGCGCTATATTCCAGTCTCCCTCAATAATTGCCTTGGTAAAAACCAAACTCAATCAATAGCCTGGATAACATTGAAAAAAACGGGTGACCGATCTTGATGTGAAAATCAAAATGCGATGCATAGTTTAAAATGTTATGAAGATATAACAGCCTAATACGTCCATCCATATTTTCAGGACAGTGCCTGGTACAGACCCATGGATCAGGATAGCAACTCCACAGCTTTTCAAAGAGGACCGAGAATCAGAAAGGGGCGTAGGGCAGTATACAACAAATAATACAACCCACCCTATCTTGCATTACCGGGCTGAAAGATGCATTTCTTGCAATAGGGCTGAAAGATGCATTTCTTGCAATAAGGTATGCCTGGAAATTTCAAGACAAAGTAAGACACTACCTTCTTTCTCTTAATGTAATGTGTAAGGCCATTATTATCACCGGATAACATGCACAATCTTTTTGGCTGTGACAAAGATTTGAATCAAGGATAGAGTTAAGTTATTTACAGTATTTACAGTATGAAGGCTATGGCCTAGTATTAAATTAAGGGAGAATACAGTAATAACAATTACCGGACCAGATATAAGTTAATATTTTTTAAGAAGTCAAGAATGTAATAGGTTAAACAAGAAGAAAAACGTGGCTCCAGATAGTGAAAAAATGCTAGCTACTTTAAACAGGTGAGTGAACCTCCCAACCCACTTCCATCCCGACACCCTCTACCAGAAACATATTACTATTACATTAGAGGATTATTCTGGACCCGAGGCTCCGCCTGGACATCACTGCATCTACATAGTTTAAGGACATATGTAAAAGTCATCACCAATAAGTGGGTAAAACAAACAAGACATAAAGACACACCATCAGATATTGCTTCTTTGGCAATGTTATACACTTACACAAGCAGCTCCCTCAAAACAGTACAAAGCAAAAAAAGGGGAATAGAAGGAGGTGGCTACTCAACTGCAGAATAGAAAGTATCTTACGGATCACACTACAGAGCCTCTATAAACGTAACCACAAGTTCAGATATGTTAACATGTAATCTAAAAGAAAGCAGTCAAAGCTTAATGGGAGATCATGACTGACATGGCCCCTTGCAGCAACTCCGGATCCTTCTCTGGGGACCTTCCCCTTCCAGCTATTTAGCCCAGAATCAAGTCTCTGATGTTCTGGAACATCATCTTTCAGGCCTTCTTGCTGGATAGGCTCAAAACTCAAACCTGGCTGCAGTGTACTGTCTGGATCAGGTTGTGTCACCCCCATGTCCGCTTCAGGCAGAGAAGACAAAAACTGTTCAAGATCATATGGTTACTCTAATTCTTTATGCTTGCCGTCAATGGTAAGGAGCATAGTGGACAGATCCAGAAGGTCATAGCTCATACCAACTTTCCTCAAAGTCGGTCGAGAAACCCAACATTTCTTCAGATGGAGCACAGTATCCTGTGAAAAATCAGCAATATAAACTTTGGTGTCACAAAAATAAAAGGACCATTGTGTGTTAGAAATGACAGGAGTCATGCCCACCACCCCAATGGCCAGCACAGACAAAGGTCACCTGGGCATGGCCATTGCACCCGGTGCCATGTAGGGGGGCCCATTTCAGAGCCCCCAATGGCACTTTTAAAAATTAAACCAAATACTTACCTGGGATGGGGTCCCCCATTCTCCGCTGTGCTTCTGGTGTGGGTGGGGGTGTCCCTAGGGCCTGGGGAGGGCGCCTGTGGGCTAATAGGCCAACAGGTCCCTTAACGCCTGCCCTGACCCTGGTGTTAAATAATGGCGCTAAGCTATTAGGGGTAGTAGGGGTGCTAATGGAAGTACTCAACACCAGGAGGGACACTGTGGCACTACAAGGGGCCCCTGAGACTAGCCTGGATGATGAACTGCCCACCACCTCCGCCGGCGCTAGTGGACAGGAGGCACCGCCACAGGACCACCACACTAGCACCCCACCCCCTGCAGAGGGAGAACCACCTCGCAAACGGCCCCTGAGATCCAGGAACAAGACAGACAACGATGCCAAGACCCCGCCAAGAAATGAGACCACCCTGATTGTCATCCTACTGTCCCACTTTGTCACCCTGTCCATCCTTAAACTGCCCCAGCTCCACGTCCTATGCCCATTTGGGCAATGCACCTGTGAAACTAATAGACTGGACTCTGCCATGGACATTCCTCTGCCATCACCCCTCACCATTTTGCTACCCCCTCCAATTCTGAGCACTAAAATAAACACCCTTAAAGCACATAACAATCTGGAGTTTGTCTGTGATTTCGGAATACTGTATTAGCAATAACTGTGGCAAAAAGCTCTTTCATTTGTAATGTCAACATACCTATGTCACACAGCTCTAGTCCATGAGGAATCAAAGCAGATGTCCCACTGTGGGCCCCAGATCTGTGAAATCGTAAGGGAAAGTGACAACTCAGTGACCATACACTGGGTGAAAAAGACAGAGAGGTAGTAGTGTATAAGTACATGTAGTAGGCAGGTTTGTATTCTTACCTGTGTTTCACTGGAAATATTGCTGGATCACTGAGTCCCTGTTGTCCATGTCTTCTTCCTCTGCTTCCTCGTCTTCACTGTCCACAGGCTCCACAGCTGCAACAACACCGCCATCTGGACCATCCTCCTGCAGAAATGGCACCTGTCGTTGCACAGCCAAGTTGTGAAGCATACAGCAGGCCATGATGATCTGGCACACCTTCTTTGGTGAGTAGAATAGGCATCCACATGTCATATGGAGGCACCTGAACCTCGCCTTCAGGAGACCGAAGGTGCGTTCGATCACCCTCCTAGTTCGCCCATGTGCCTCATTGTAGCATTCCTCTGCCCTTGTCCTGGGATTCCTCACTGGGGTCAGTAGCCATGACAGGTTGGGGTAACCAGAGTCACCTGCAAATGGCGAGGGACAACTGTTAGACACACACTAACCTGGAGGGATATCCCCAGACCCAGACAACCATTTCCACTGACTAGCTTCCAGGTGCTCACCTAATAGCCACACACGGTGCCTCTGGAGTTGACCCATCACATAAGGGATGCTGCAATTCCGCAGGATGTAAGCGTCATGCACTGAGCCAGGGAACATTGCATTTACATGGGAGATGTACTGGTCTGCCAAACATACCATCTGTACATTCATCGAATGATAACTCTTCCGGTTTCTGTACACCTATTCACTCCTGTGGGGGGGGGACCAAAGCCACATGTGTCCCATCAATGGCACCTATGATGTTGGGGATATGTCCCAGGGCATAGAAATCACCTTTCACTGTAGGCAAATCCTCCACCTGAGGGAAAACGATGTAGCTCCACATGTGTTTCAGCAGCGCAGACAACACTCTGGACAACACGTTGGAAAACATAGGCTGGGACATCCCTGATGCTATGGCCACTGTTGTTTGAAATGACCCACTTGCACGGAAATGGAGCACTGACAGCACCTGCACTTGAGGGGGGATTCCTGTGGGATGGCGGATAGCTGACATCAGGTCTGGCTCCAGCTGGGTACACAGTTCCAGGATTGTGGCACGATCAAGCCTGTAGGTGATGATCACATGTCTTTCCTCCATTGTCGACAGGTCCACCAATGGTCGGTACACCTGAGGATGCCGCCATCTCCTCACATGTCCCAGCGGACGGTGCCTATGAAGGACAACAGCGAGCACAGAGTCAAACATCTAAGAGGTACGTACTCACAGCTTACACAGAACACCATTCATACACAAAAAGTGGCCTGTATGTGTGTTGAGTCTAGGCCTAGGTATGTGTGACGCAGTTGAAAATGAAGCCATGTGGGCCCCTGAAATGGCGACTGCCTGACCTCTAAAGTGGGACAATGGGATGTGCGGTAACTGCGCTGGCGTTGTACACCATCGCGGTAGGCGGTCGAAGACCCCGGCGCAATGCTGCATTGGTTAACATTGGACCCTATGGGTCCCTGGAGCCAATGATGATGTACGCCGGCGGTGATGGTACGCACCGCTGCGGACGTGACCGCCATTTTCTATCTGTTCAATCACTCAATACCTGATCTTCGACAGGAGAGGACCTACACTGCAAGTGCTGCTGTGACCTTGGTCTGGAAGAGACAATGGCTGGAGTGTCTGGGGAAAGGGCCCCTGCCTTCACTACGGACTAGTTGGAGAAACTCGTGGATGGGGTCCTCCCCCAGTACACGCTACTCTACGGTCCTCCAGACAAACAGGTAAGTACACTAGGAGCATGATGTATGGGCAATGCCTGTGTGGAGAGTGGTGGATTTAAGAAGGAAGGGGGGAGAGTGCGGCATGCATGAAATGACGGTGAGTGCATGTGCCACATGGCAAGGGTAGGGATGGGGGCCAATCACTTTGACAGGGCAGTTGGTAATAACTTTCTCTTCCCCCTGTACAAATCATGTAGGTCAGCGCCCACCAGAAAAAACATATTTGGCGTGCCATCGCCAAGGAGGTCTGGACCCTGGGGGTCTACCACAGACGGAGCACCCACTGCCGGAAAAGATGGGAGGACATTCACCGCTGGAGCAAGAAGATGGCGGAGGCTCAGCTAGGGATGGCCTCCCAACGTGGGAGGGGTGCCCGTCGCACCATGACCCCCCTGATGTTCAGGATCCTGGCGGTGGTGTACCCGGAGTTTGATGGGTGCTTGAGAGCATCACAGCAGCCACAAGAGGGTGAGTACACTCGCATTCTGCTGACTTTGCGTGCAGTGGAGGGGTCTGGGTGGGGGAGGTGGGCTGTGGGTTTCCCTAGGCTAGGGCGAGTTCCGTAGGCAAGGTCCCTCTGTAAGGCAGGCCCTGTGGCCCCCCACCCCACCTCTGTAGAGTGCCAACTACACCTAGTCATGCCCCTGTGTCATCTATGTGTGCAGATGTCGACCATAGCCTTGTAGGCCATTTCCCAGGAATTGAACAGTGGAGCCCAAGAGCGCGGCGTAGTGCAGGGAGCTTCTGTCCCCCCCCTTTTTGTGGTATCCCTGTTCTTGTGTGCATTAGCATCACCAGGCGGAGGAGCAGTGACACCGGAGCAGGAGGGAGCTGCATCCCACATGCCCATGGAGGGCCACACTATGGACTCGGAGTTCACCATTGGGACGGAGGGCAAGGGGAGCACCACGGCGGGGACAGGAGCTGAGACCAGTGACACGGACTCGTCCTCTGATGGGAGCTCCATTGTGGTGGCGGCAACATCTGTGCCCCCCCATCTACAGGTACAGCCGCCACCCCCCCTTCCAGCACCGCCCTCCCAGTAGCCCTTCAGCCTTCGCCCCGGGCCCGCTCACCCGGGAGGGTGGGCATCACCTTCGCCCCAGGCACCTCAGCCCCTACCCCAGTCACCCCTGCTGCCCTCACTGAGGAGGCCATTGACCTCCTCAGGTCCCTCACTGTTGGGCAGTCTACCATTTTGAATGCCATCCAGGGTGTAGAAAGGCAGTTGCAACAAACAAATGCATTCCTGGAGGGCATTCATTCTGGTCAGGCGGCCCTTCAGCGAACTTTTCAGACTCTGGCCTCAGCACTGATGGCAGCCATTGTCCCTGTGTCTAGACTCCCCCCTCCAACTTCCTCCACCCCGACCCAATCCCCTGTACCTCAGCCTATCCCAAGCACACCTACAGACCAGCATGCACACACCTCAACACACAAGGGAAGCTCAGGCAAACATAAGCCCACAGGCACTCACGCAAGCATCACATACATGCAGACACACCAACATCCACTGCCTCCACTGTGTCCCCCTCCTCCTCGTCTCCCTCCTACCTCCCTGTCTCGTCTACACTCACACCTGCATGCACTACCTCTACAGCCATTACGTCCCTCTCCAGCACACCCACCACCACACCCCACTCATGTGCAGTCACCACCCCCACTACCATTCACATGTCCCCTGCGTCCTCTCCCAGTGTGTCTGTGACGCCTCCTCCAAAGATACACAAACGCAGGCACACACCCACCCAACAGCCATCCACCTCATGACAGCCTCCAGCGCTTGCACCTTCACCCAAAGTCAGCAAACGAACACCTCCTACAACCACAACCTCTTCCTCAACTCCCAAACACCCTCCAGCTACCCGTCCCAATGTTGAAGTAAGCCTCAGCAAGGCCTACTAGTGCAAGGGGTTCTCCCTTCTCTGCACAAAGTCCTCAGACCATATAGGAAGAAGTTGGCACAGAAACTGAAATAAAAGATAAAGTTTATTAAACCTCATGAGGTGGTACTACAGTTCAAACAGCACCCTTCGGTAATGTTTGAAGTAGCACACTGAACTAAGAGAGCATGCTCCTTTTATACCCACACAGGGGCTAAAAGAAGGTGGTACAATTATAGAAGCAAGACTTACATACATGTAAGGTCATATGGAAATGCACAGTCGACAGGTAGGAGGGGCTAACAGTTTCAAGGACTAGTTGACACATTACTGTCTGTTACTGATTACTAACAGCTGCAGATTTTACTGGGCATGTGCGAAAGTGGGAGATGCTAAATATAACTTGTCACTAGACAGATTTTCAAGAGTAGTTAACAGAAAGGTAGGACAGAGCACATGGCGAGCACATGGCAGAGAAATGGCTGCCATGAATACAAAATGGATTCCGCCAAATGTTCACAATAGTTGCTAAATACACAATGTCTTCTGCTAATGCTTAATCTAATCGCTATTAAGTTACAACAGACGACCCTTTCAGAAATAGCTGAAGACATTCGTCTTTCTGGGATAATCTAAATATTCATCTTGTATATTTATGCTCATCATTTCAGCTATTTCCTTATCTAACATATGTTGTGCTTTCATTTCTGTAATATTTCTTTTGGTAGGCATACAAGCAGTAATACACAAGGAGCAGAACATTGGACCACACTGAATACAGATACAGCATGTGAAAAATATTGCAATCATTACACACAGGATAGTCAGTAGTTTCCAGCCCCAAGCGGAAATAAGAGCCCAAACCATCCAGAAAAAGTCCAAGTACCAGTCTCTGTGTGGATTTCTGCAGCAATTGTATGCAATTTAGATATTGCATCATATACTGAAGGTGAGTGATCTGAAATAATAACACAGCAACTACTACCGATGATGCGACATGCACCACCTCAATCAGCTAATATCACATCTAGTACCATACGATTTTGGAGCGCTACAATCCTTGCAATTTGGAGCTCCTCGGTAATATTCCCAAGTGCCAGAGGTGCCTGATTGGTTACAGCTTCCACAACCCTAGTCAATCGTCTCACTTTCCTACTGTTTAGCGCAGCACCCACAAAGGCGAACAACCCTAAATTAGAATCAACATATTGTTGCAGGCTAGTATCCGTTTGGTCTACCTCATTTGTACTTATTGTCCTTTTATATCTATTTTTAATGATGTCATTGAACAGATTAAAATCTTGGTGATATGATGCAGGGGCCAAAAACACAGGGGGTAATAGAAAAGATGCATAACACACACCTGACCACCCAACAGGTAGTTGGTAATATCCATAGTTACAACAAACAAAATATGTATTATGTGAAGCTGTAAAACTACTATTATTTACACCCTCAATAGTTAAAATCAAGGGTCAATCGCTTATCCCTACTGGAATTCGCCCAATGCTACGCATACATAAATCTGCTTTAGTTTTTGTAACAGAAATCACAAATTGTTCTTTCTTGTCAGAGTCTCTTATATTTGTGAAGACATATGGTATTGAAACATTATCCAGTTGATACTCTTCCCATTCCCATTTAGTTCCTTTGTCTTGGGGATACCCTTCTTTGTCTTGGTAGCATACTTTATTAAGGCAAAAAAGAAGTCCGCCCTCTGTACATTTTCCAGATGCAAACAAAAGCGTATACCAAGCTTGACAAGAACCATGTGTGAAAAAGGAAGAGGAATGAAAGGTGTTCCTCCTTTCGTTTAATGCGCAGGTATCATTCCACATACCCAACAGTTAGTAGTATTTGTAGCATTATGAGTATGATGCAACATCTGAATGAAGGTATTATTGAAGTACGATTGACGGTGCTTCTGCTCCTGATAGGGAAGCGTAAAGTAATAGTGATCCTCTGGTACTGGAGTAGTGGCAACAAAAAACTCACGAGCAGGAGCCTTCTTTTCAACAAACCAGGTGATTATTGCTATAACCACCAAAACAACAAACCCCATAGTACTAATGATCAGTTTTTTATTCATTTTAGCTACAGTGATAATCGACCCTTTCAGAAATTAATTAAAAACAATCGTTGGAGCTCTTATCCCTGGGCAGACGGTGATTTGTTCACCACGGGCCAAGACGGGTGTCACTACTCTAATGCATGGCTGATCCCCCCCCTTGCCACATTGGCTCTCTGTTTCACTAACCCAGGGCGGTGGCTCAACCAGTTTTCTCCAGCACTACGGGGTCTTTCCTCGATCTCAAATTATATCGCAACACTCCAAAAATCGTATGGTCCGGGAAGACCTCTGCAGATTCGTCAGGTGATATAGCACGGCCTTTCTCCGTAGTCAAAATCTCTTGATGATCGGTCAGCACAGCAGTTTTCACCAAGGTAGGTAGCACTCTCTTGCAGTGAGTACTATGGACCCAATTCTTTCGGTTCGTCACTCAAACTGCTGTCATTGTCACAAGGGACACCTGTTCTGGGCCTCGCCACCTTGGTTCCAAGCTGCTTGATCTTTCAAAGGACTTAATCATCACCTGGTCACCAGGTCGGAGTTCATGGCCTTCACCTGTAGAACTGTCAGGAAGTGCTTCTCGAACCTGTTGATGAATAGAAACCAAATTGTCGGTTAACTGTGCCAAATAATCATTCATCAGGACACAAGGTACATCATATACAGAATTTGGCATAGGAACTCCCCAAATGTTCATTGGCCTTCCAAACACCACTTCGTAAGGACTAAGGCCGATTCGAGAGTGTGGCACTGACCTAATCGACAATAATGCCAACGGTAATGCATCCGGCCAAGTTAATGATGTGGAAGCCTGTATCTTCGGTAACTTCAGCTTCAAAGTAGCATTATACCTTTCCACCAACCCTGCTGATTGTGGGTGAAAAACCGCATGGAACTTCTGTTTGATCACTAATCCTTTCAGGACATACTTAATAACTTCCCCAACAAAATGAGGTCCGTTATCATTCCACAAAAGTCTGCAAACACCAAACCTAGGGAAAAATACTTTCAAAAGCACCTTCGCTGTGGTAATAGCAGTATTATCCTTTGTGGGGTACGCCTCTATCCATTTACTGAAGGCACATACCACCACCAAGACATACTTTAAATTGTTGCAGCGTTCAAGCTGAATATAATCCATTTGTAGAACTTCAAAAGGTGCAGTTGGTGTAGCAAACCCTCCTGCAGGAGTACGTGTCCCTTTTCCAGGATTGTGTTGTAAACAGATCAAACAAGACTGTACTACTCTCTTGGATGTACTGGAAATTTCTGGATGCTCCCAAACTTGCGTAAGCAACTTTGTTATTGTTGAAGCTCCAACATGTGCAGCCCATGTGCCATCTGAACCATAGGTTGTACAAAAGCTATAGGCAATTTCCATTTATCCATCTGCTTATTCCGCCAACAGCCCTCATCATCCAATTCTCCTTCTTCAGACCATTGCTCACGTTCTTTCACAGAAGCAGATTTCTGTATATCTAATACGTCTTGTCTAGCATTATGCCAACATTCAGCTTGTGACTTCACTACATACAGAGAAGTAGTACTTCGCTGCATAGCAGTCTCACGTGCTACGTGGTCCGCAAGGGCATTACCTTGCCCTATGTTATCGGTCACTTTCTTGTGTGCACTACATTTCACAATAGCTAGTTTCTTTGGATATGTCAATGCAGTCAAGACGTTATGCACTAATTCTCCGTGCATTATCTGCATCCCGTGGGATGTGAGACAGCCTCTCTCCTTCCAAAGCAAACCAAAATCATGAGCCACTCCAAAAGCATAGCGGCTATCTGTATAAATGTTCACACTTAAGTCAGTACTAAGCTCACTAAGCTCACGTGCTCGTGTCAAAGCTATTAGTTCAGCTGCTTGAGCTGACTTCTGTGGTTTACGAGCTGTCTCCACTACCGTGTGTATTGTGGTGATTGGATATGCAGCTGAGGTTGTACCGTCTGGCAACTTCAAACAAGACCCATCAACCCACAATTCCCCGTCTACATCTGGAAGGGGCGTATCTTGTAAATCAATACGACCCTTTGTCTGTTCTTCGGTAAGGAATATACAATCATGTGTTTCTTGTGACTGAGGCTGAGTCACCGGATATGGCAACAAAGTGGCTGGATTTAGTGTTGCACATCTCTTCAGTGTAATGTGAGGAGCCAGCAATGTCAATTCATATCCTGTCAGGCAAGCGCTAGTTAAATGTTGTGTCTTTGTTTTATTTAAAAGAGCATCAACCGCATGGGGTACTAACACCAATAGCTTATGTGACAAAACTATCCCTTCACTCTGACGTATTGGCACAGCTGTTGCGGCAACTGAACGAAAACACCCAGGCGACGCTCGAGCGACAGGATCAAGTACTGCTGAAAAATATGCACAGGGACGCTGCTTATCGCCATGTGTCTGTACTAAAACTGACAATGCACATCCATCTTTCTCATGTACGTACGTAAAGTGCAAAAGGCTTCATGTAATCTGGAGTACCTAACACTGGTGCTAAACAAAGGGCTTGTCGTAGCTGCCGGAAAGCAGTCTCACATTCATCTGTCCATGGGAGGGGCATTGGAGTATCTTTAGTCAAAAGTGCTAGCAAAGGTTTGACAATGTGTGAAAACCCTAGTATCCATTGCCTACAAAAAGAAGTAAGACCAAGGAATACATGAACATCTTTCTGAGTAGAGGGTACTGGTGTGTCTAAAATTGCTTGAATACGATCTGATGTAAGTGCACGGCCCTCCTTAGACAAAAGGTGACCTAAATAGGTTACCTTTGGTCTACAATATTGCAATTTCTTTAGTGACACTTTATGATGGTGTGAAGCAAGAAAAGAAAGTAAGGACAAAGTGCACTTTTCACACTGCTCAGGGGTATCAGCTGCCAACAAAATATCATCGACATATTGTATGAGAGCCACACCTTCAGGCAAAACAAAAGAATCAAGTTGTCGTTTTACCGCTTGACTATAAATACTTGGACTCTCAGGATAGCCTTGAGGAACTCTGCAAAATCTACATGATCGTTTCTTCAAAGTAAAACCAAACAAATATTGGCTGTCAGGATGAATAGGGATCGAAAAGAAAGCATTCTTCAAGTCTATCACAGAGAACGTAGTTGCTGTCGGGGGAACCAAAGTAAGAAGTGTCGTAATGTCAGATACCAAAGGATATTGTGGTATCACAATCTTACTGATTTCTCGTAAATCAATAATGAATCGGTAAATCCTAGTATCAGTATCCTTTTTCAGAATAGGAATAATCGGACTGTTACAACCATTATACGGAACTTCCTCAACAACTCTAACTGCAATAAGATCATGCACAATTCGTGTGAGTGCTTCTTCGCCCTCCTGTGAAATTTCGTATTGAGGCAAACGTGGCAATACAGCTCCCTCCTTGACACTAATATGTACCGGTGGAATAATCATTTGTCCCACATCAGTATCTGAAGTAGCCCACAAAGTACTAGGGAGTGAAGCTAATGCAATATCCTCTTTAACAAGACAAACTCTTTCCATCACAGGATGATTGTCATTTAAAATAACACGCACCCCTTCAGGAGAGCAAAGTATTGTAGCCCTGAAATACTTGAGCATATCAAGACCCACAATATTGTCTGGTGTATTTGGAGAAAGCAAAAATGGACATGGAGCAGTAAATTTATGAACATGGAATGCAAGTGGTTGTGACAATGGGCTAGGGGAAGGTGTTCCATCGAAACCTATCGATGTAATAGTTAAGACAGACAGGGGAGCCCTTGGAATCAATTGTTTAGACAAGACGCTACGAGTAGTTCCTGTATCAACCAGAAACTGATCAGTAGAACCCAAAACATGTGCTGTAACACTGATCTACTGGAACTTCAACTGATTCCTTACCCCATCCTAGGCAATCCTATGCATAAGCAGAATCTTGGAAATCAGGCTGCACATGGTTAGACATCTGGTATTGGTTCCGTCTATCAAAAGTGTTAAACCCATCCTGCCCTCGTACATTAGCATCAACCCTAGCACGATCATTCGTGCTTCTTCTAGGCCCTGAATATCCTGAGCGATTTCTCATTTGTCCCCGACCACGTGAACACTGCTGAACACGTAGTGCAGGACAATCGGCAGCCAAATGCCCAAACTTCTTACAATACGCACACTGATCAACAGACAAATTCGAACGAGTGTAAGAAGAACCATAAGATCCACGTCCACCTCTATCACTACCTCTAAAAGGCGGACCATAAGCTTGAGCCAACATAACCTTTAATTCTTTCATCTTATCCTCACTACCTTTTGCTTCTAATTCCTGACGTTCATAATACTGAGCCATAGTCAAAAGAGAAACCGGGGTAGAGGTAGTCCATGAACTTTCACTAGCTTTTAGACGACTATCTATTCCTGGTTACAGATTTGCGACATATTTATCGACAAACAAATGTCTGCCCGTATCATCAGACAATAACTGGCCGCTAAAATCATGAAATGCTTCTTCAAAGAGTGTAAAGAAATCAGAGACCGATTCATCTGCCTTTTGCTTACAAAACGCTAAAACAGTCCAATCTATCTTTTTAGGGGGAATAATTGTTTTTAACTTAACTAATATGGCTGCGGGAAGATCTAGAATCAACTGATATGGCTTTTTCGCAGGTTCCCTATCCCCGTCCATCTGTTCTAATTCTTTCCATGACGCCCCAAAAACTACACGATCATCGATTTTACGAACAGTTCTCCACATATCTGGCGGTTATATCAATCCGAAAAATAAATCAATGTCAGCCAAAGTCATAGTACAAGAACTAATTGCTCCCTCAAGTTCCTCATAAAAGGTGGCTGGATTTTTCCGCGGGTCAGGTAATGCTGTTTTGAGTGCCATTACATCTGCCCTATTCCAAGGAGTATACACCCAATTATAAATAAAATAACCCTTAGCATCAGCAGAAGTTTTATCATCACTTGTACCCAATCCTTTAGGAGGAACATACAAAGGCGCGGCCTCCCGCATTGGTTTTGCGTGAACTATCATAGCCTTATCTGTTCCGAAGATGGAAGCGTGCACCCCGCCGGTCTGAGATGTCCGTGCAACTACATCCACGGCCCTTTTCTCCTCTTGCAAACGGACTGCCGCAACACATAATTTCATCAAACGCCTGATTGCATCAGCCACCTGGGAGAAAACAAAAAGACCATCACGCATTTGCTTCTGATCAGCTGCTACACCATCGGGCTCTAACTCATCAGAATATTTCCGATATAGTTCAATAACTTCTGTGCCAAATGCCTCAGTAAAATATAGCTGCTCCTTTTCCGTCCACCCTTTCATGTTGTCTAAAAGTTCAGAAGCAGAGACAACGCTACGAATTGTTTTACGAGCAATAGATCTAAGCTCAGACGCACGGTCAGCAGGCAACATAGAGCGACTGTCTCGTATCTTCTGTTGCTCCGAACCGGAGACCTTAGCAAACTCATGAGGGGCAGAAGGAACGACATACGGAGGTGGAGGGCGATCTAGTAACAAAAAATCATTGTGTGCTTTATTAAGGATAGGATAGAGAGGTTGCCTAACGGTGTATTGGCCAGTTACCTGTAATTTACGTTCTTTCTCTTCTAGCTCCTTTAAGTCATTTATTTCTTTCTTTCTCATTTCCAATGCTTTCACATATACATACTTCCGCTGCTCTTTCTCAAGCAAGGCTTGCTCACGCTTCACTCGTCCACGCACTTCTTTCTCCCACATTCATACACAGTCAAACATATCTTGCCTAGTCTTTTGCGTACACATACATTGTTCCACATACTCAATCTTTCGCAAATCAAATGACCCATGCATAGGCCAACGTAACTCAGGATCCCCACGAGTGTATTTATTCCATAATGTGCTGTACATTATAGAAGAAAGACCATGTTTAACATACATATCTCTAGTGGGCGTCCCCTCTGGGGGTGCCGGTTGCGATTCTTCCAGTCTCATATTGGTACCATTACAAAAGCAACACATCCTACGAAGTGCGCTAAAAACAGGCATGCCAAAAATAGTGCAGAATATACAATATTATAATCAAAGTAGCACTTAAGGTGCTGTTCAAATCAAAATTAAATTGGAGAAAATTCTCCTCATTACCTGCCTATATAAATTGCAATTTATATCAATTCAAAGGACACAAATTGACTAGTCACCCAAAACACGAGAGCCACAGTAAGTAGTGCTAAACTTCATTACCAAACAAAGGCATCAAAACCCACAGCAAGTGCTGTAAAACGGCTCTTACCAATCACAGGGTGTCCAGTTTCCAACTGCCAAGTTCTAAAATCGACCAAATGGTCACTGCATGACGAATGAACAAAAAGGATCTCAGTCGAGGACCGGCGCCACCTGGATGGTCAAATCAGAACGAAGGGAAAAACGCCGTGGTTGCCAAGACTCGGGTCTCCTCAGGCATTGATCGTCCGCAGCGAGATCCCAATCCTTCGTCGCGACCAATCCATTGGGCGTCCGAGTCGTTGATGAGTCCCTATTCGGGTGCCAATTTGTTGAAGTAAGCCTCAGCAAGGCCTACTAGTGCAAGGGGTTCGCCCTTCTCTGCACAAAGTCCTCTGACCATATAGGAAGAAGTTGGCACAGAAACTAAAATAAAAGACAAAGGGGGTCATTCCGACCCTGGTGGTCCATGACCGCCAGGGTCGGGGACGGCGGAAGCACTGCCAACAGGCTGGCGGTGCTTCCAGGGCCATTCTGACCGCGGCGGTAAAGCCGCGGTCAGAAAAGGGCAACCGGCGGTTTCCCGACGGTTTACCCCTGGCCCAAGGAATCCGCCATGGCGGTGCTGTAAGCCATGGGGATTCCGACCCCCTTCCCGCCATCCTGGTCCTGGCGGTAAATACCGCCAGGAACAGGATGGTGGGAACGGGTGTCGTGGGGTCCCTGGGGGCCCCTGCACTGCCCATGCCACTGGCATGGGCAGTGCAGGGGCCCCCTCACAGGGCCCCATAATGATTTTCAGTGTCTGCAAAGCAGACACTGAAAATCGCGACGGGTGCCACTGCACCCGTCGCACACCAGCAACTCCACGGGCTCCATTCGGAGCCGGCTTCATCGTTGCTGGGGCTTTCCCGCTGGGCCGGCGGGCGGCCTTTTGGCGGTCGCCCGCCGGCCCAGCGGGAAAGCCAGAATGGCCGCTGCGGTCTTTTGACCGCAGTGCGGTCATTCGGCGGTAACCGCATGGCGGGCGGCTACCGCCGCCCGCCGCGGTTGGAATGACCGCCAAAGTTTATTAAACCTCATGAGGTGGTACTACAGTTCAAACAGCACCCTTCGGTAATGTTTGAAGTAGCACACTGAACTAAGAGAGCATGCTCCTTTTATACCCACACAGGGGCTAAAAGAAGGTGGTACAATTATAGAAGCAAGACTTACATACATGTAAGGCCAGATGGAAAGTAGGAGGGCTAACAGTTTCAAGGACTAGTTGACACATTACTGTCTGTTACTGATTACTAACAGCTGCAGATCTTACTGGGCATGTGCGAAAGTGGGAGATGCTAAATATAACTTGTCACTATACAGATTTTCAAAAGTAGTTAACAGAAAGGTAGGACAGAGCACATGGCGAGCACATGGCAGAGAAAATGGCTGCCATGAATACAAAATGGATTCCGCCAAATGTTCACAATAATTGCTAAATACAAAATGTCTTCTGCTAATGCTTAATCTATTTGCTATTAAGTTACAACACCAGTGTGTCAAAAAAACTTTTCCTGTCCAACCTTGACCTCTTTACCACACCTCCCCTACCCTGTCCGTCTCATAGGTCCTGAATTAGCACCTCAGCCACAACATCTCCGGGACCAGTGGTGCCTGTAGTCACCGGAATCTGGAGTGCACCGGCCACCAGGGCAGCCAGTGTGGCACGGAGCCACAGCACAGACAGTCCCCCACCTGTGAAGCATCAGAAGTTGGCCAGTGCCCGGCGGGAGAGGGGGGAAGACTCCAGCCACCAAAGCCGCTCCCAGAGGTCCTGGTGGGAGTGTGGAGTCAGCTGTGACACCTTCCAAGGTGGGGAAGGGCCACAAGAAACCCGGCAAGTCTGGGAAGAGCAGCTTGGCGGAGAAACCCGCCGTCATCCCCGCTGCCCAGGAGGCCACCGCCAGCACAAGCCCAGCTGCCAAGGAGGCCACCGCCAGCACCAGCCCAGCTGCCCAGGAGGCCACCGCCAGCACAAGCCCAGCTGCCCAGTAGGCCACCGCCAGCACAAGCCCAGCTGCCCAGGAGGCCACCACCAGCACAAGCCCCGCTGGGCCATGAAGGACTGTCAGCACAAGCCCCTCTGGACCATGAAGGACCGCCAGCAAAAACCCTGCTGGGCCATGAAGGACCTCCAGCAAAAGCCCCGCTGGGTCATGAAGGACCGCCAGCACAAGCCCCGCTGGGCCATGAAGGACCGCCAGCACAAGCCCCGCTGGGCCATGAAGGACCGCCAGCAAAAGCCCCGCTGGGCCTTGAAGGACCGCCAGCAAAAGCCCCGCTGGGCCATGAAGGACCGCCAGCAAAAGCCCCGCTGGGCCATGAAGGACCGCCAGCAGCTGAGTCCCTGCAATGGAGACTGCTGTCTCAAGCACCGCTTAACAGGGAACCGCCGCCTCAAGCATCGCTGAACAGGGCACCGCCGTCTCAAGCAGCGCTGAACAGGGCACCGCCGTCTCAAGCACCGCTGAACAGGGCACCGCCGCCTCAAGCACCGCTGAATAGGGCACCGCCGTCTCAAGCACCGCTGAATAGGGCACTGTCGCCTCAAGCATCGCTGGCCCATGAGCGCCAAGGGCACTGACGCTACTGAGTCCGTCACGGGCAGAATGAAGCACTCTGGGCACCATGCCCCCTCCAGAACCAGTGGAGAGATCCATCCACTACCTCTGTCCTTAGCAGGATGAAGCACTCTGGGCACCATGCCCCTCCAGAACCAGTGGAGAGATCCATCCACTACCTCTGACCTTAGCAGGATGAAGCACTCTGGGCACCATGCCCCCTCCAGAACCAGTGGAGAAATCCATCCAATACCTCTGTCCTTAGCAGGATGAAGCACTCTGGGCACAAGGCCCCCTCCAGAACTAGTGGAGACTGTTATCCACTTGAGAGACTGTGGCTTTGCACTCCCCAGGATGGAACAGTGGGCAAGCCACCCACTGTAGAGAATTGAGAGACTGTGGCTTTGCACTCCCCAGGATGGAACAGTGGGCAACCCACCCACTGTAGAGATTTGAGAGACTGTGGCTTTGCACTCCCCAGGATGGAACAGTGGGCAAGCCACCCACTGGAGAGACTTGAGAGACTGTGGCTTTGTACTCCCCAGAATGGGAGGAGTATGCCTCACAGTGGTGAAATTATTTTGGGAGCTTTTCACTACCACGCCAGGTAAAACTTAAAAGAACATGTCTGGCATTTTACCTACATTTCACCCTGCCCTATGGGCTGCTGAGGGCCTACTTTAGGGGTGACTTATATGTAATAAAAGTAGAGTTTAAGGCTAAGCAAGAGGTTTTAAAATGCCAAGTCGAAGTGACAGCAAAACTGCACACAGAGGTTCTGCAATGGCAGGCATGAGGCAGGATTGAAAGGCTACTTTTGTAGGTGGCCCAATCAGTGCTGCAGGCCCACTAGTATTTTAATGTACCAGCCCTGGGTATATGGTGTACCATTCAAAAAGAGACTCACAAGTAAATTGTATATGCCTGTTGTGGATACACCCATGTTACAAGTTTTAGGTGAGAAGCACATGCACTTTAGCACTGGTCATTAGTGTTAAAGTGCTCAGAGTCCTAAGGCCAACAAAAAGATACAGTGAAATGTTAGACAAACAGGCAAACATATTGGGGGAAGGCCACCTTAAGTCTGGCAGGTCTAACATGTGTCCCCCCCAGCTGAAAGTGGGGAGAGAAACCCAACCCTGAGGAAGGTTGCATCACTAAAGTGGAAAAACCTAGATAGATCATCAGCATTGTCATCTGTCTGTGTTCCACCCTGAAGTCCATACCCTATAGGGAGCTGGACCACTACAAAAATTTTGGATTTTCACCACTCATTTGCATTAGCAACCTGAGGGGTCTGAGGTCAGTTTGAATCAGGAAGAGAGTGCTAAACAGATATGGCCTCAACTTCTTTAGAGAAGCAAACAGGTTGAACTGACAGTTTCAACTGCAAACAAAGATTCTGCAATGGCAGGTCTGAGATATGTTTGAATGGCTACTGTAGTGGGTGGCACTATTGGTGCTGCAGACCCACTAGTAGCATGAATTATGGGCCCTAGACATACATAATGCACTCTACTATAGAGACTTATCAGTAAATCAAACATTCCAATCATGGAGATGCCAATGCTACCGTGTTTTCAACACAGACCACATGGACTTTAGCACTGATCAGCAGTCCTCAAGCCAACAAAAATGGTCAGAAAAAGAGGAGGAACAAGACAAAAAGTCTGGGGATGACCCTGCAGAAAAGGGCCATTTCCAACAGCCACCATAACTTGGTAGAATGCATTGGTAATCATCTGATCCGGTGACACTATCTGACTACTTACCAAGGTCATGCTAGCAACCGTATCCCTCAGAGCCTCAGCACCTTGCCCATTGATGGTCACCAATTCCTTACACTTTGTAGTATTTGAGGGCACATGGAACTTAGAACTATCTCACTGTCACCCAGGGACACGAGGGTAACATCGCTAAACTCCCCCCCCCCATTAACTGGGACAAACTCCTCCTTCCCCATTGCTACAAAAACCACCCTTGGGGCTATCCGTCTAGTGGTAGGTGGTGCTCTTTTTGGACACTTGGGATCTCCTTTGAAGTGTCCATATTCATAGCCTCGAAGCACTTGTGATTCTTGGGCTGCTGACTTTTGTCAGAGTAGTTTTATTTTCTTCTGGTGGCCAAATTGGGAATGAGAACCAGACCTTTCCCCTGTGAGTTGTTTTCGAGGCCTTTAGAGAATTCTGTCTTGTTATCTCCTCCCTCCTTCTTCGGGTGGGAACCCTGACCATCCTTTAGGGAGACACCCCAAGATGTCTTTTTGGACACTCTGGTGTTAACCCTTATGTCCACCTCCTCAGCAAGCTTCATGGGGTCAGCAAACTTGCTATTAACCAGGTGCTGTTGCAGCTCTGGAAAACAAGTATCAAGCATATGCTCCTTTAAAATTAAATATACAGCCCTGAATAATCGTCAAGCTTGCTGCCCCTCACTCAGCCCTTCAGTGCTTTGCTGGCATAATCCAAGAAATCCACACATGTTTGTGATGCGATCTTGTGGCTGCCCCTAAACCCCATACCTCTCAGAGTTCTCTCCAAACCTACTGACTAGGATGCCTTCATTGCAGTGTAGCATGTCTAGTTCTCTACCCCTAGTGTAAGAAGTGTGTTCCTCCTCACTCTGGACCTATACCTCCATAGACTGCCACACCAGAACTCCTCTGGGACCTTGCACACTCTCAGAGCTGCTTTATGGACTGCAAACCATTTGTATATGTCATCTTCCACCACATAACTGGGTACCAAGGCCCATATTTATACTTTTTGACGCTAAACTGCGCTAACGCAGTTTAGCGTCAAAAAGTTTTGCGCCGTCTAACGCCATTCTGAAGCGCCATGCGGGCGCCGTATTTATGGAATGGCGTTAGACGGCGCAATCAGACCGGCGCTGCCTGGTTTGCGTGGGAAAAAACCACGTAGACCAGACAGCGCCGGCGTAGGGGGAAAATGGCGCATGGGCGTCTTAAAATGGGGCAAGTCAGGTTACGTCGAAAAAATCGTCTTAACCCGACTTGCGCCATTTATTTTCGACGCCCATCCCCCATCAACATGACTCCTATCATTGTAAAGATAGGAGTCATGCCCCCTTGCCCAATGGCCATGCCCAGGGGACTTCTGTCCCCTGGGCATGGTCATTGGGCATAGTGGCATGTAGGGGGGCACAAATCAGGCCCCCCTATGCCACCAAAAAAATATATAAAAAAAAAAAAATTATACTTACCTGAACTTACCTGAATGTCCCTGGGGTGGGTCCCTCCATCCTTGGGGGTCCTCCTGGGGTGGGCAAGGGTGGCAGGGGGGGTCCCTGGGGGCATGGGAGGGCACCTGTGGGCTCATTTTGAGCCCACAGGCCCCTTAACGCCTGCCCTGAGCAGGCGTTAAAAAGTGGCGCAAAT
Organism: Pleurodeles waltl; assembly: GCF_031143425.1. NCBI lineage: Eukaryota > Metazoa > Chordata > Amphibia > Caudata > Salamandridae > Pleurodeles > Pleurodeles waltl. Next base: position 251,427,918 of record NC_090443.1, read on the forward strand.
GCGCCGTTTTTAGCCACGCCAACTCCCGGGCGTCTCTTTTGCCCGGGAGTATAAATACCACGTAAAGGCCTGGGAGTCATTTTTTAGACGGGAACGCCTCCCTTGCATATCATTAACGCAAGGAAGGGGTTCACGCTAAAAAATGACGCACATTCCGGGAACTTTGGCGCTATTCGCCTCTAACGCCATAGTATAAATATGGCGTTAGTTGGCGTTAGTTTTGCGTCGAAATTGCGTCAAAAAAAACGACGCAATTTCGGCGCAAACGGAGTATAAATATGGCCCCAAATCCTTGGGTATCCTGACATTGGACACACCAGTGGACACTGTAGGTATGCTGCTGCCATTGCTGTTACTGCCCCCCTAAGGACTCTGATGACCAGCTCTCTGAAGCTCACCTAATAGGCCCTTTTTCTCTCCTCCATGGCCAGCTTTTTCTCCTCTAGAGTATGTTTTTTCTCTGTTTTAGCTGGGGTATGTTCCTTCTCCAGCTTGGCAATCTCTAGCTTCAGTTTTCTTTCCTCCCTCCTGTCTTCCAGCTCTCTCAGGACCGGTTCCTTGAAGACACTTTGCTGCCCTGTCTAGAGGGGAATTCCAGTCCTGGGAGAAGGTTGGTCCCCCCTCTGTAGGCTGCATGACAGGACACTCTGTCAGGTCCCACTCTGATCCTTCTTCTGAAACAGATCCCTCTTCCTCATTTATTTTTCGGTATGGGTGGGCTGCTGATCATGCTCTTAAGGCTTTCTGAAGCTCTGCCTTCATGTCACTTCCCTTTTGGAACACCCTTCTCTCCTGGTAGAACCCCTTCATCTGGGCCACTGTGTAGGTTTCCAGATTGGCTAGCTTGGATTCCATATTGCCAGATAAGGCCAAAAACACTTCAGAAAAATTAGTACGGAGTAAAAAGACTTTTATAAAAATCAAAGATGTCAATCAGGGAGAATTGAATTGTGGTGAACACTTGAATTACTATATGGTATTGCCCAAACACAAGTTCTATCCCACCCTGATCACCATTGTTAGAAATTGGGTCTCCAGTTGACAGAGTGTGCACCCTGTCCAAGTAGGGACCACAATCCTAGTCATGGTAAGTCAGATACACACCCTAAATTAACCTGTGCTCACTCTCTGGTAGCGTGGCACAGAACTGTCAGGTTTAACTTAAGAGGCAATGTGTAATATTATGTGTGCAACACACACATATTGCAACACAATGAAAACACCACAAAAGGACTCCACACAGATTTAGAAAAATAGGAAACATTTTTCTGAGTAAAATGAGACCAAAATTATAAACATCCAAGTTATGGTTTTCAAATTATGCAACACACGCACATTTCGACACAATGAAAACGCCACAAAAATACTCCACACAGATTTGAAAAAATGTGGATATTTATCTCAATAAATTGAGACCAAAACAATACAAATCCAAGTTATGTTTTTCAAGTTATTGCAGTAAAATTGCAGTTCTATAGATACACCCCCTTCTCTTAGGTTTTTTATGGTAATAATGCTTCTTTGTAAATGTAGGTATGGCATGATGTTGTACAGCAACGTTCTTTGTCAGGAATGCGGTGAGGTAGGGGGGTCTTTGGTGGTCAAGTCAACACGTGCTGACCGGCTGTGAGCCGTGTTGGTGTTTCCGCCCAGGATGATGCGGCATCTCTTGTAGAGGCAGGTGCTCGATCTTGCACGAAGATTGCCTATACATCAGCAAATAAATATTCTGCTGGTGAACCTGGAATCTGTAATAGAATCAATCAAAAACTCAGCAGAACAGCTCATAGAAGGAATGTGCAATAAAGACCTAGGGGCATATTTATCCTCTGTTAGCGCCAAATGTGCGTTAAAAATGTTGACGCACATTCAGCGCAAACCGTGCACCATATTTAAACTTTGACGCCCGCGTATGTCAAAATTCCTCCGTGTGCGTCATTTTTTGGATGTGGGAAACTGCAGTGCTTTAATGATATGCAAGGTAGGCGTTCCCGCCCAAAAAATGTCTTTAAGGCTGTGCGCCTTATTTATACTCCAGCGTCATTTTGACGCACAGGAGGGGGCGGGCCTTGAAAAACGGTGCATAGCCTGATGTGTGCCGTTTTTTAACACCTGGGTCAGGGCAGGCGTTAATGGACCTGTGGGCTCACTTCCATGGTCTCTGACCATGAGAGGAGTCCAGAGGTGCCCTTCCCTGCCCCCAGGGACACCCCCTGCCCCCCTCGCCCACCCTTAGAGGACACCCATGGATGGGGGGGACCCATCCTAGGTAAGTACAGGTAAGTTGAGGTAAATATTTTTTTTAATTTTTTTAAAGTGGCATAGGGGGTTCTAATTTGGGCCCTCCTACATGCCACTGTGCCCAATCATCATGCCCAGGAGACAGAAGTCCCCTGGGGCATGGCCATTGGGCAAGGGGGCATGACTCCTGTCTTTGCTAAGACAGGAGTCATTTCAATGGGGGTTGTGTGTCAAAAAATGGTGCAAGTCCGGTTTGAGGCATGATTTTTGCTTCAAACCTGACTTGCACCGTTTTTTGAAGCACAACCTCCATTTTTCCCTACGCCGGCGCTGCCTGGTTTGAGTCATTTGTTTTTACTCTGACCAGTCCTCAGCGCCGGCTAATGTCATTCCTCAAATAAGGCACATGCATGGCACGTAGGAATGGTGCAAGTTGGCGGTAACATTTTTGACGCAAACCAGCGCCGGCGCTGGTGTGCGTCAAAAAGTATAAATATGGGCCCTAACATCTAATTGGGAAATGTTCGCTATCCTTTTGTGGATAGCGAACATTTCTACATTAGATATTAGGGTATTTGGGCCCACCCATCAGCCCACTCCATCTAGACCCACAACTGACATTCAAGGACCAAGAAAGAACGAAATGTCTGTCTCATGTTTAGAAGCAAATAAGAAACTCAGCAAGCAATGAGAACATTGTGATAGCACTCAAATAATCCTGTGCTCCAAATAAACCTGCGAAGCATACTACAAAATCATACAGAAAGCTTTTGTGGTAGGTAGGATGGCTGTCTGAACAGGCTTTCTGGGCAACGTCTTTATACTCTAGCAGGAATTCAAACTCAAGGGATTTTTGGAAATTGGTGACCTATATAAATAGAGCCCCAAATGTTGTAAACAATCCACACATTACCAAATCAAGATGGCCTTACTATTTAGCTGTGCATTTTAGTCTAAGAACAGAAGGCTACTACCAGTCATACAACTCTGGGGCAAGAATAGCTCTTACGCTGCCCGCAATAGTACAGCCAGTTCCTAGTAAGACAGCAATAGTAAAACAAGATCAGGTGCAACTAAGAACGGTTAATATAGGGCACACCTGCAATATCACTGAAGCAAAAATACAGAGCATCAGTTGTCAGCTTCTGAGATGCAACTGTGTAAGGAATGTCACTGTGTGAACCACTCCTTCACTCCTGCTGCTGAACCCTCACAGGATACAGAAGAAAATACAGATATTGAGGTTGGGCTACTGTGTGTAACCTTAACAACCAATAAGAGGCTATCCAGTGATGATGACACACTCACATTCACTCAAGAGTAAGTATGCAAGGTGATACTCGAGGGTCACCATAACGAAGCTGTAAGGCCAAATGTCATCCGACAGGCACTGTATAAAGTTGTTGTGGAGCCATTTTAGTGATGCCTCTTGGCACGTTATTTTAGCAACTAGGCCTGCCATTGCCCTTTAGCCTAGTAAAGTTTCATTTTATTTCATTTTATTCTTTTAGAATCTGCCACAATTGTGGTGGTGTTTTATTTTCCTTTATCTTGTTGTCCTCTTGCCGAGGAAAGCATTCACAACCTCCTTTCACTCTGTACTTTCTTCACAGCTGCAATGAGATAGGATTGTCGGCACAAGTGGAACACTGAATCTCTAACATTCACAGAAACATGCATATCTTTACATGGGGACACTTTCTCAGGACACCAGTTGTTTTATTATACAAACATTTATCTTCTCCTATGCACGTTAGAGGGAGATTCCAACCAGGTGAGCATGATTGCATACTATCTGACTTTGTTAAAGCTGCTCACTGAGACTACCAGTTCCCTGGCCTACATGGGGATGGTGTCTCTATAGATAACAGGCTTCTTCAATACTGTCATACTCAGGTCTGGGGGATAATGTCTTCCTCGGGGGAATCCCGAAGGGCAGATTAGGGCTTATCCTGCTGTGCTCTAACAAAGCTTAGGTAAATCACATATACTGTGCAAAGTGACAGTATGTGGGATGTTTCTTGTGTTTCACTTTTCTTGTCACCATTTTGCTTCTAGTATGTTTCATCATTCTAATTTTTGCATTTCATGTTATTTTATCTAGGATGCAGCTGACTCAATAAATCTTATTGAACCATGCTAGGTAACGCTTACTGACTTACTCGTAGAAAATACTCCGGTAGGGTAGGCCATGATGCTCATTTTGCAGAAACTAAACCTCAACAGGAAGCACTTACAAATATAAACGTAGCATGTGCCCCAGTTGAAGCTCAGCTTCTGGAAAGGACAAGCCACCCTAACTCTTGGGCTTGGCAAAGATAAAGGAAGGCTCTGCGCTCAGAGATTCCATAGCAGAAAAAAAATCTAGAATCCTTCCTGGAGGTGAATTGATGATGTACTGGAGCGTAATCCGTATAAGACTGTGACGAGCGGGTTCTATCTTCCGCTACTGGAGACACAGAGTAGAAGGTTCTCCCTTTATAAAACACTAACAAAGAAAAAAAACCACAAAAAAAACCATAACAATCCCACAAAATAGCCTGCTACCAGTCCAAAATCTCGACAGGACCTGAAGCACTGTATACATGCAACTATAGCACAATGCCTCTGCCAGACCTTGGTATGTTTTCACACCCTGGATGAAGTCTGCTTCATTCAGGGTTGTTTTTTTTTTTTAACTCAGCTCAGTGAAAAGCGCTCTTAAATCTAGTGAAAGGTCTCACTTGACATCCCCTTCCGAAGTCTAGCTATCTTGCTATTCTTGCAAATCTTTTAAACCCTCACTGGTCCTTATGTGTTTGTTTCTAACTGCATGTCAACACAGTTTAATACATAATTGTCTCATATACAGGAAACAGAAGGAATACAGGCTGCCTTTGATACGGTTGACCATGACGCCCTAACTCAAAGACTCCATGAAGCCTGCATACAAGGGATTGCTCTCGACTGGATTACTTCCTATCTTTAAAAAAGAGCAAATATCATCTACTCGCCCCCCTTCTCGTCCGAACCCTACCGCACAAAAGCAGGGGTCCCCCAAGGGTCAATCATCTCACCTTTGCTTTTCAACATCTACATGATATCTTTACCAGAACTGATCAATGATTTCCATCTCACATGCTACAACTATGCAGATGACACACAAATACTACTTAAATAAGAAGATCCCAAAAACATTGAAAACTCACAAATCTTCAGTTGCCCCAGAGCCGTTGATCAGTGGATGACCTGGAGCCATCTCAAAATAAATACCTCCAAAAAAGAAATACTCATATGTGGTGACTGGAAAAGTTATGACCCTCTGTGCGTCTGGCCTGACGATCTCGGACCACCTCCTCAAATATCCAAGGAAGTTAAAAACCTAGGAATCACCATGGATTCCAAGTTAACTATGAATGCCCAAGTAGACAAATTAGCACGCACAAGCTTCATCACCTTAAAGACTTTACGACGCATCTTCCCCTACCTCGGATTTCCACACAAGGTGCAAGCTCCCATCTCACTTTTACTATCCAAACTGGATTATGCCAATAGCCTCTACCATTGATCATCTCTATCTGTTATGAAAAAACTACAACGTATCCAGAATTCCACAGCCAGGCTACTACTGCATATAAAGCCGCAAGCCCACATCTCCCCTGCCTTGAGAGCACTACACTGGTTACCTGTTGCCAGAAGATGCACTTTCAAGCTGCTTTGTATCACCCACAAAGCTATACATGGAACAGGACCGCTTTTTATCAGAAAGAAAATGACCAAATACATCCAACAAAGAACGCTCCGCTCAAGACTGGCACCCCGCCTTAGAACACCACCACACAAGAAAAAGACTATAGGTGGTACATCCTTCTCAGTCCAGGCAGCCAAACTATGGAATTCATTACCCCCAACTATAAGAGCCACAGATAACTTTCTTGTCTTCAGAAAACTACTCAAGAGTTGGCTCTTTCCTTCACTACCACCTTTTTCAAACAACTATGAACTGCATATGCCTATGTGGATAAATATTTATTTCAGATTATATGTATATTTCTATTTATTTATAGTTTCTTTGGAAAATATGTATTGCTACTATGTCATAACAATAAAATACACACACACTCTTTAAACCTGTCTGAATAAGTATTTTTTACCCATGATTCTAATTATGTATTGTATGTGCATATGTGTGTGTGTGTGTGTGTATATATATATATATATATGTATGTGTATGTGTATATGTTGTTTCTGTGCTTGGCATGTTCGTGGATCATTGCATGGCTCCTGTTTTTTTTTTTTTTTTTTTTTTTTTTGGGGGTTGTTATACTAGATATCTACGAATTCCTGCTCTCATCTTATCACACTTATCTACCCATCAGTCTTATGTCATGTCTCTATCAAACTATCCTCCATTCTCACTCTGACTCATCCCAAATCCCTTCTACCACTTTCATCTCCTAAATATCTCTGCCTAAGCTCTTCCCTCCACATCTAACTCACCAAACCTCACTCTACCTCTGTGACCTCCCACACAACCCTACTAAATTCTCCTGCATTCATCTCACCCTGCTACTATGCTCTCCCTAACCCTTCCACATACTCTTCCCCCTCCACCCCCCTTTACTCATCCCAAGCCTTTGGGTTGAGTAAATGAAGGATATACTCCCAATTACACCTCTGGATTTATTTCCTCCTCCACCCCTCCATTACTCCAGTCTAACTAACAAACTCTCATATCTGCGGCTCAAATTATCTCATAATAATACTAAAACTGTACTCATTATTTAACAATACTAATCCATCACTAATTCTTGTTGGGTTCCGGAGTAGCGTGCTACTCATCGAAAAGCGCTTCGACGCCTCATCAGGGGTAGTAAGCGCTATATAAATACGATTACAATTACAATTACAATTACAATTCCCTGCTTTTGTTTGTCTTTGCATATGTGAAGCAAATGTAACTGATACAAAAGGATGAGAACTGATCCACCACAATTTCTCTGAGAAGTAACACTGCCACACGGCTGGTTGCCACAAATCGTCCCTGCTCTTAGGCAGAGATGAGGCACTGCTAGGTGACTGGAAACGGATTAGGCTGACAGTTGTCACATGGTGTGAGATTGGACTCAGTCCCCACAATTCAGGTGATGCTGACACCCAAATCCAGTAGCCTCATTGTTACAATAAAAGCCAATGCGACATGTGCCACCAATATTTAGTTAGGCACTGATTTTTGAATCCTCCTGAATATCTCTATCTTACTATGGTGGTCATTCTGACCTCGGCGGTAAAAGGCGCCTACCGCCGGTCAGAAATCCTCCATAATTCCGCCGCGGTCGCGGTAACCCGCCACGGTCATTCTGACCCGCAGCAGCCAAACCTCTGAAAATCCGACAGCCACAACAGACCGCCTGACCAGCGGTCGGCGGAAAAGTGGAGGTGACCAAACCTCCACCGTCACGCCAACAGAAATACGCCCATGCCATTACGACCCACGAATCCACGCGGCGGTCTTTCAAACGCGGTTTTCCATTGGCGGTACACACCGCCGCGGTCAGAATACACACAAACGAACAAAACTCAGCCACATTGGACGATTTGAATTCCACACACCTGATACACATACACACACCACTCCCACACACACAATACAATATAAAACACACACCCACATCACCCACAAACCCCTTCGACCAAAATCCTAAAAGAAGCACTGAGAGACACAGCAGCGATCACAGAACACCATCACACAGAGGCACACTACACCATCACCCACACAATATCCACACACAAAACAACACACACCACCACACTCAACACACTTAACTACACATACTCCACCCCACACATCATACACACCACTCCATGGCACCCCAAAGACACCCCCGCTTCTCCGACGAAGAACTCAGGGTCATGGTGGAGGAAATCGTTCGGGTAGAGCCCCAGCTCTTCGGCACACAGATCCAATACACCAGCATTGCCCGGAGGACGGAGCTATGGCAGAGGATTGTCGACAGGGTCAACGCTGTGGGACAGCACCCCAGAAATCGGGAAGACATCAGGAAGCGATGGAACGACCTACGGGGGAAGGTGCGTTCCATGGTATCCAGGCACAACATCGCCGTGCAGAAGACTGGAGGAGGACCCCCACCTCAACCCCCACAATTAACAACATGGGAGGAGGAAGTCTTGAACATCCTGCATCCTGACGGCCTCGCAGGAGTCGGCGGAGGAATGGATTCTGGTAAGTTGAAGCTTCACTACTGCTTCCCCCCCACCTGCATGCCAAATCATACCCCAACCCTCACCCCCATCCTCGAACCCCACCCTCACCCCCACCCCCATCCTCACCCCCACCCTCACCCCCACCACCATCCTCACCCCCACCACCATCCTCACCCCCGCCACCATCCTCACCCCCACCCCCAGCACACCTATTCCCTGCCAATGTCTCACCATCACAACCCACACATCCCAAAACCTAGGCCTGCATGCGTCCACTAAGCATGGACACCCATCACCAAAGCATGCCCAATGCATATACACATCCCCCCCACAAGCCACCCTCACCAAAGCCCCCACACACGAATGCCAGCACTTGGGGACACGGGAACCCACAGATACACCCATATGCCACACATTGAAACTATAACCATACCTCTATACCCCTGCAGGACCCGACCGCCAACACACCGCCACGGAGGGCCCAGAATTCTCCACACCCCCCACCCAAGAGGCCGTCAGCGATGACAGCAGCTCTGTCGACCTGGACACTGATGACCAGCCCGGACCATCGGGGACCTCTGGACAGTCGGTTCCCCTCACACAGGCACAGGCCACTACAGACCCAAACCCCTCTGGGAACACCAGCACAGCTCCCACCCAGCGGGCCCATGCCTCTGTCTCCAGGGCGTGTCAATCTGCGGTGTGTCTACCACTACAGGGCACCCAGGATAACCCACCACCCCAACAACAACAGGGACCTGGGGGCAGTGGTAGTGGGCACACCGGCCAGGGGGCAGAGGCCCAGGGAAACAGGGCAACTCGGAGGGCAGCTGTGCGACAGTGGGGGGACGGGCCCAGGGAACCCACTCTCCACGAGGCCCTCACCACCATCATGGGAGCATACAACCGCTCCCAGGAGACGATGGCGACGGTACTGGCCCGGTTCCAGGAGATCCAGGTACTGCAGGAGGAACACTATTGGGGGTACAGGGAGGACATCAGAGCCCTCACTTCCACCCTGGTTACCATGGTAGGGCTGCTGCAGGAACTCATCAACACCAGGACGGACACTCAACAACAACAAAGGGCCCCTGCCACTAGCCTAGACCAAGAACAGCCAACCCCCTCCGCCGGCGCTAGTGGACAGGAGGCCCCCGCACAACAGCAGCCCACCAGACCCCCACCTCCTGCAGGAGAAGAACCACCCCACAAGAGGGCCCTGAGATCTCGCAAGAAGACAGAGTAGGATGTCAAGACCCCCGCCAGCAAAGGATACCACCTGATGTCATCCCACTGTCCCACATTGTCACCCTGTCCATCCTTGAACTGCCCATGCTCCATCTCTCCACAGGCCTATGGACAATGCACCTGTGTGACTGTTACTCTGGACTCTGCCATGGACATTCCTTCACCATAGCCCCCACCCACTTGAAACCACCCATCCCATTTTGAGCACTGAAATAAACACCTATTTTGCACAAAACTATCTGGAGTCTGGCTGTGAATTCAAAATATTGTAATTGACATGACAGTGCAAATATGTCCTTGTACATAGTGAAGTCAACAAACAGCTGCCACAAAGCTGGAGTCCATGGGGAAACGAAGCACAGGACTCATAGTGGGGACCCCAGATCTGAAATAGGGAGGGAAAAGCCACAACTCAGTCATCATACACTGGGGCAAATAGACAGGCAGCAGAGATGCAGGAGAGTAGTTTACATTAACAAAATTATGTTTGAATTGTTACCTGTGTCCTATTGGAAGTACTGTGCAATGATTCTGTCCCTGTTGTCTGTTTCATCCCCGTCGTCTTCCTCCTCTTCACTCTCCACAGGTTCCACAGCTGCCACAACACCACCATCTGGACCATCCTCCTGCAGGAAAGGCACCTGGCGGCGCAAAGCCAGGTTGTGAAGCATGCAGCAGGCCACGATGATGTGACACACCTTCTTAGGTGAGTACATTAGGGATCCACCTGTCATATGCAGGCACCGAAACCTGGCCTTTAGGAGGCCGAAGGTGCTTTCGATCACCCTCCTAGTACGCCCATGGGCCTCATTGTACCGTTCCTCTGCCCTGGTCCGGGGATTCCTTACTGGGGTCAGTAGCCACGACAGATTGGGGTACCCAGAGTCCCCCAATAGCCATACACGGTGTCTCTCTAGCTGTTCCATCACATAAGGGATGCTGCTATTCCTTAGGATGTAGGCGTCATGCACTGACCCAGGGAATTTGGCATTTACATGCGAGATGTACTGGTCAGCCAAACACACCACCTGGATGTTCATGGAATGGTAACTTTTTCTGTTCCTGTACACCTGCTCCCTGTCTCTTGGGGGAACCAAAGCCACATGGGTCCCATCAATGGCACCAATGACGTTGGGAATATGTCCAAGGGCATAGAAATCACCCTTCACTGCAGCCAATTCGCCCACCTCAGGGAAAAGGATGTAGCTCCTCATGTATTTCATCAGGGCCGACAAAACTCTGGATAACACCTTCGAAAACATGGGCTGAGACATCCCAGAAGCAATTCCCACTGTTGTCTGAAATGACCCACTTGCCAAGAAGTGGAGTACTGACAGGACCTGCACCAGAGGGGGAATCCCTGTGGGTTGGCGGATGGGGGATATCAGGTCGGGCTCCAGCTGCGCACACAGTTCATGTATAGTGGCACGGTCAAGCCGGTAGGTCAGGATAATGTGGCGTGCTTCCATTGTCGACAGGTCCACCAGCGGCCTGTACACGGGAGGATTCATCCGTCTCCTCGCCAAACCCAGCGGACGGTGCCTAGGAAGGACAACATGGAGCACACAGTCAAGCAACCCACAGGTACGTACTCACAGCTTGCACAGTAAACGATTCTCTATGCAGTGAATGGCGTGTCTGAGTGGCTATGCAAGGCCTAGGCCTGTGTGACGCTGTTGAAATTGAGCCATGTGGACCCTCGAAATGGCGGCTGCCTGACCTGTGAAGTGTGACAATGGGATGTGAGGTCAATGCGCTGGCGTGGCACACCGCGGCGGTCGGCGGTCGAAGACCGCGGCGCGAAGCCGCATTGGTTAACATTGAAGCCTATGGGTTTCAGGAGCCAATGGCGAAGGGCGCCGGCGGTGGCGGTACGCACCGCCGCGGTACGCACCGCCGCGGACGTGACCGCCATTTTCTATCTACTTATTCACTTGCGACTTGAACTTTCACAGGAGAGGACCTATACTGCAAGTGTTGCTGTGACCTCGGTCTGGAAGGGACAATGGCTGCTGCGCCTGGGGAAAGGGCCCCTGCCTTCACTGGAGAAGAGTTGGAGAAACTTGTGGATGGGGTCCTCCCCCAGTATGCGCTACTCTACGGTCCTCCAGACCAACAAGTGAGTTTAATTCAAATGGATTTGGGGCCACTGGCTGGCTTGGGGGCCTGGCGGGGGGCCTGGCGGGGGTGGGGGGCATGTTGGGCCTGGCGGGGGGCCTGGCGGGGATGGGGGGCATGTTGGGCCTGGCGGGGGGCCTGGCGGGGATGGGGGCATGTTGGGCCTGGCGGGGGGCATGGCGGGGGGCCTGGCGGGGATGGGGGGCATGTTGGGCCTGGCGGGGGGCCTGGCGGGGATGGGGGGCATGTTGGGCCTGGCGGGGGGCATGGTGGGGGGCCTGGCGGGGATGGGGGGCATGTTGGGCCAGCGGGGGGCATGGCGGGGGGCCTGGCGGGGATGGGGGGCATGTTGGGCCTGGCGGGGGGCCTGGCGGGGGGCCTGGCGGGGATGGGGGGCATGTTGGGCCTGGCGGGGGCATGGCGGGGGGCCTGGCGGGGATGGGGGGCATGTTGGGCCTGGCGGGGGGCATGGCGGGGGGCCTGGCGGGGATGGGGGGCATGTTGGGCCTGGCGGGGGGGCCTGGCGGGGGGCCTGGCGGGGATGGGGGGCATGTTGGGCCTGGCGGGGGGCCTGGCGGGGGGCCTGGCGGGGATGGGGGGCGTTGGGCCACTGGCAACGAAAATGCAGACAAACTTGAACGTGGTATTTCTCCCTCCCTGTACGTGTCACATAGGTCCGCGCCCATGAGAAGATCGGGATTTGGCGTGCCATCGCCAAGGAAGTCCGGACCCTGGGGGTCCACCATCGACGGGGCACCCACTGCCGCAAGAGGTGGGAAGACATCCGCCGCGGGACCAAGAAGACCGCCGAGTCTCTGCTGGGGATGGCCTCCCAATGTAGGCGGGGTGCCTGCCGTCAACTGACCCCCCTGATGTTCCGGATCCTGGCGGTGGCCTACCCTGATTTGGATGGGCGCGTGAGGGCAGCACAGCAGACACAAGGGGGTGAGTACAAGCATAATCTACTCTGTTGTCGCGCAGTGGAGGTGTCTGGGTGGGGGAGGAGGGCTGTGGGTCCCCCTAGGCCAGGGCGATATCTGTAGGCTGGGCACCCCCGTAAGCCCCTGTGTCCCCAGCCACCACCCTCAGTAGTGTGCCAGTACAGCCATCCCTGGGCCGTGTCATCCATGGGTGCAGTTGTCAACTCTAGGCGTGTAGGGCATGTTCCACGGAATGCGTAGGGGACCCCAAGTGCGCAACTTAGTGCAGGGGGCATCTGTGTCTGTCATGTCCGCTAACTGTACCGGTGATCCATGTACTCAAAATCTCTTTATTTCTCTCTCCCCCCCCCTTTTTGTTTGTCTTTCTGTGCTTGTGTGCATCAGCATCATCAGGCGGAGGAGAAGTGGCATCGGGGCAGGAGGGAGCTGCATCTCACATGGCCCAGGAGGGCCATGCCACAGAGTCTGACTGGACCAGTGAGACGGAGGGCGAGGGGAGCTCCACAACGGGGACGACTGGACCCTGCAGCGACACGGACACGTCCTCGGAAGGGAGCTCCCTTGCGGGGGTGGCACCATCCGTGCCCCCCGCCATTACAGGTACAGCCGCCACCCAGCGCACCATCTCCGCCCTCCCAGCAGCCCCTCAGCGTTCGCCCCGTGCCCGCTCTGCCAGGAAGCCGGGCATCTCCTTCGCCCCAGGCACCTCAGGCCCTGCCCCTGTTACCCCCGCTGCCCTCAGTGAGGAGGTCATTGACCTCCTCCGAACGCTCATTGTTGGGCAGACTACCCTTTTGAATGCCATCCAGGGGGTGGAGAGGGAGGTTCATCGCAGCAATGCGTACCTGGAGGGCATTCATTCGGGTCAGGCTGCCCATCAGCGATCGTTCCAGGCTCTGGCCTCAGCACTGACGGCAGCCATTGTCCCTGTCTCCTGCCTCCCTCTACTAACTCCCTCCTCCCAGTCTCCTGTTCCTCTGCCTGTCCCACCCACACCATCAGACCAGCCTGCACACACCTCAACACCCAAGAGCAGCTCATCCAAACATAAGCACCACAGATCACGCAGAGATTCACACAAGCAACATTCCGATGCAGACATGCCAACAGTCACTACCACCTCTGTGACCCCCACCTCCTCGTCTCCCTCCTCCCTCCCTGTGACGTCTACACTCACACCTTCATTCACCTCACCATCAGCCAGTGTTTCCATCACCAGCACACCCTCCAGTACAGTCCGCACACGTGCAGTCACCACCCCCACTGCCATTTACACGTCCCCTGTGTCCTCTCCCACTGTGTCTGTCACCCCCTCTTCCACACCACACAAACGCAGCCACCCACCCACCCAACAGCCATCCACCTCACGACAGCCTCCCGCTCCTGCACCTGCACCCAAAGACAGCAAACTTGTCTCGCCTACAACCACATCCTCTCCCTCCACTCCCATACCCACTGTACCTACCACTATCCATTGTCCCAGGAAAATCTATCTCTCTACTGCTACCTTCTTTCCTGACCCTGAGCCCCCCCCTCCTTCTCGTCGGGGTAAGAAGAGCACCTCAGCCACCACCAGCCCTGCAGCCCCCTTGACAAGGGTGCAGGGGTATTGGAGACCACCAGCCCGCAGGTCTGGATCTTCGCCCAGCAGCAAGGGGACAGCCAGCCCACCCCCTGGGAAGAGGAGCAGAAGGCGGAAGGGCCGCCGCAGGAGCCCGGGTTCTCTATCCCCCCAGGACACTAGCCAGCCACCGTCAACAGCCACGGCTCCAAAGGGAGGAAAGGGCCACAGACTCCCGACTAAGGAGGGCAAGGGCAGCAAGGCGGAGAAGTCAGGCAGCAGGCCTGCTGCCCATGGAGGACCCGTCACAGCTGCCCAGGAGGAGCCCGCAACCCCCATAGCCGCTGCCCAGAGAGGAACCGGCACAGCTGCCCCGGGTGAGCCCACCACCCCCATAGCCGCTGCCCAGGGAGGACCCAGCCCAGCTGGCCAGGAGGGCCCCACCACCCACAGCCCAGGTGGGCATTGAAGGAGCACCATCCCCGCTGCCCAGGAGGGCACCACCAGGCAATGAGCAGTTGGCCATACAATGGCCGCCGTCTCCAGCACCGCTCCGCTGGGGACCGCCGTCTCAAGAACCGCTGAACTGGGCCCTTCAAGGCAAGAACCGCTGAACTGGGCCCTTCAAGGCAAGAACCGCTGAACTGGGCCCTTCAAGGCAAGGACCGCTGAACTGGGCCCTTCAAGGCAAGAACCGCTGAACTGGCCCTTCAAGGCAAGGACCGCTGAACTGGGCCCTTCAAGGCAAGGACTGCTGAACTGGGCCCTTCAAGGCAAGAACCGCTGAACTGGGCCCTTCAAGGCAAGGACCGCTGAACTGGGCCCTTCAAGGCAAGAACCGCTGAACTGGGCCCTTCAAGGCAAGAACCGCTGAACTGGGCCCCGCCGTCTCCAGCACCGCTCCGTTGGGGACCGCCGTCTCAAGAACCGCTGACCTGGGCCCTTCAAGGCAAGGACCGCTGAACTGGGCCCCGCCGTCTCCAGCACCGCTCCGCTGGGGACCGCCGTCTCAAGAACCGCTGACCTGGGCCCTTCAAGGCAAGGACCGCTGAACTGGGCCCTTCAAGGCAAGAACCGCTGAACTGGGCCCTTCAAGGCAAGAACCGCTGAACTGGGCCCCGCCGTCTCCAGCACCGCTCCGCTGGGGGACCGCCGTCTCAAGAACCGCTGAACTGGGCCCTTCAAGGCAAGAACCGCTGAACTGGGCCCGCCGTCTCCAGCACAGCTCCGCTGGGGACCGCCGTCTCAAGAACCGCTGACCTGGGCCCTTCAAGGCAAGGACCGCTGAACTGGGCCCTTCAAGGCAAGAACCGCTGACCTGGGCCCATCAAGGCAAGAACCGCTGAACTGGGCCCCGCCGTCTCCAGCACCGCTCCGCTGGGGACCGCCGTCTCAAGAACCGCTGAACTGGGCCCTTCAAGGCAAGAACCGCTGAACTGGGCCCCGCCGTCTCCAGCACCGCTCCGCTGGGGACCGCCGTCTCAAGAACCGCTGACCTGGGCCCTTCAAGGCAAGGACCGCTGAACTGG